>NC_142922.1:900000-1200000 GCF_054131065.1 Drosophila arizonae | reverse complement strand
TCATTTTGATAACTGAAAGAACTACTTAAACTGTTTACAAATTTGTTTATCAAAAATATTTCAACTACTGAGTAAGACTTGAAGGGATTAAGGAGGGAAAAAAGATGTTATGGACTTTTGATTAGTAAATTCAATAGATGATATTTCAGTGATATTAAAGAATTTTTTAAAAATGTAAAAGCAGATTTATAGATGAGGAGCAGTAGGTTCAGTTATCAAAGTGATCTTTACGCAAAATAAATTCAAATTCAGATACTGAGTGTTTAGCTCGCTTAACTCGAAATACGCTCATATCATAAGCTTTACTCAGTCAAAGATCTTCTGGAAAGTATTATCAGCTGCTTGATTATGATATTTCTTAAATTTTGTTGGCCTGTGTAATAAATATTATTATTCCTTGCTTTCAGGCATAATTATAGTAATTTTTGCCTCAATCATCGATTTGAGCATTACACATCTTCTCTCTCTTTCGCTTATCGCGCTCTCCTTTTCCCAGAATGTACTTGTATAATCAGCATTACGCACATCCTGCTCTCTCCCTCTATATATATATATATTATATAGGTATAAATTTGTGTGTCATAAATATGTTTATCGTTTCTTTTTGATTAGCTAAATGGAAATAACTTTTAAGTTTGCGTGTGTCTGAATGAGTGAGTGTGTGTGTGAGTCTCTCTGTGTGTGTGTGTGTATATATACATCAAAATATTTGCATATTGGCATCTATGTCTTGTATAATTGTCAAAAAGGAAATCCAAAAGAAAATTTAGCTACCTCCGCCATTGCTTGCACTTGAACTTAAAAGTCAATCAAAAATACTTTAGCACTTGCGACTGACCGCTGCTGCGCACCCGTTTCCTAATCAGCCGATTTACCCGATCTTACTTTGAGCTAACTCTCTCTCTCTCTCTCTCTGGTATCACTCTACCCGGGCGCTGTTCAGTGGCCAGTTGTCTAAGCAAAAGAGCCGCGCAAAGCCTTAATCTATATTTATTTTTTATACAATGTTTCATTGTTGTTTTCTTGTTTTTCTCGCAATATGCTTGAGTTGGTTTTGGATATTGTTAAACGCGCGCCACGCCCTTGTTGCGTTAAGGTCGCTTGGCTTCCATCTAGCGCTTCCATTGTTAACGTACTCGCGATGTGGGTCTGCAAGGAAATTTGAAGTTAGTAAAGTTCGCTGAGATTTTATATATAGAGAGTATAACGAGATTGGCGCTGACTTGATTTGATTTTTATTCCATTCCTCCTCTTATTCCATTCTTTCAGACCTCCAAAGTGCTAAAGGTCCAGTTCTGAAGACTCATTTAAAACCAGACTGTACTAACTGTTGGTCAATGTCGGTTGTTGTATCAATTCTCAGCTTAAACTTAAGTGCGGTTCAGATTCAGTCAGAATATTTTCATTTTTATAAAGAAGTTAAAATCTTATTGATATTATCTTGATCTTAGCAAAAGATCTTGAGAAGCTCTGTCAAATTAGTTGATCTAGATTTTAGATGATATTTAGACATTTAGCTAAGAGATTTCTACTTCTGCTTTTCAATTCATATTGATTTGAATGAATATCATCTCACATCAGTAGTAATCTCAAAATGGAGCTCAAAAGAAGATCTGGCTTACATTCTATGTGATCTTACATCTGTGGAATATGACTACAATTTAACTGACAGACAAATTCCTCCTCTAACATTTCCAACTATTAAGTCTGACTAAAATTACAATCAAATCAGTTCAGTTCATCAATGATTCATCGATGATCTTCCCGGCTTCACCACCGCCTCTCTCTCTCTCTCTCTCTCGTTAGTTAGCAACCTTCAACACCTGCTCACACACCTGGACGTTGCTGCAGCTACTTGACGCTTGGGGGTACTGGGTGTGGTCGCTGAGGCGACGCCGCCGCGTGCCGTGGGGGTGCGCGCTCGTCCAGCCGTGGGCGCTGCTGAGGAAGTGGGCGTGGTGGCCAGGCTGTACCGCTTCGGCTGCACAATGCGGCTGGGAGATCGGGTGTTGCACTTGCCACTGCTGGCCGCGTCGTGCACGGCGCTGACTCTGCAGATTTGTGGGGAGATAACATTAGCAGGCGAATTTCGCTTAGTCTGGCCGACTGCCGCAGGCGAGGCGGCACTTGGCTTCGGACTTCTGTGGTCCCGGCGGTGTGTACGGAAACAAAACACAAACATAAATCATGCCAAACGATAAATGTTCCAAATGAAAAGAAGAAGAAATCAAATTTAGCACAAAGACTCCAAAAATCATAATTTCGAAAATCGAATTCAGTTTGTCTCCCCCACGCGAACTCACCTGCCCGCCGGATAGCTGACTGGCCGTGGGATGCGGGACTTCTGCGCCGAGTTGGAATTGGCTGAGGTCGTCGAGGTAGGCGTGGATCCACCGCTCTTGGTGGCCTGCTCGTTGGCCAGCTCCTTGAGCATGCTCGAGTCCTTGCTCATGAGCTCCCACTGGATCTGCAGGCGCTTGAAGCGATTGCTCTCGATCTTGCGCTGCTCCTGCACGTCGAGCGTCTCGCGCCGCTGCAGCGCAGCTATGGAAATGTTGGGGGAATTCGGTGGCGTCGTGAAGCGCTTGCCCTGCGCCTGCTGCCCCTGCTGCTGCTGCTGCTGCTGCAGCTCGGCCTCGCAGCTGGCGCCGTCGTTGAAGGAGACCTTCTTCTGCTGGCTGAGCACGCGGCTCACCTCCTTCTTGAGGGCCGCCGCGTCGTACTGCACCTGCCCACCGGAAGACTCTAGAATCGCCGCTATCTCCGCGTAATACTTCAGCTCCGAGCGAGGCAGCGAAGCCAGGAAGCTCTCAGCTCGAGCCCGTGCGTCCAGATCCTTGCGCGATAGCCGCTGCTTGGCTGGCTGCGTTGCGTTGGCTGCCGACTGCTGCTGCTGCTGCTGCTCCTCCTCCTCAAAGACCTCGGCCAGCTCGTCTGTGGAGCCGAGGGCGTAGTTGTGGGGCGGCTCCTGCAAGCTGCGTCGCTTCTCCAGCTTCGACAGCTGCTGCGTCTGCTTGGCCTCGATCATGGAATTGCGCTTGGTGCGCATTTGCGCCGAGTTCGCCTTGCGCAGGATGCTGCGCGGCATCGGCTGCGGCTGCGGCTGCTGCCGGCTGGCAGGACTCGTCTCCGCGCCCGAGTCCATGCGCTGCTGCTCGTACTGGTAGACATACATCTGCTTCATGGGATCCGCATCGACCTCCGAGTCGGTGAGCAGCGTCGACGAGCCGCGATACCCGGAGCTGGGCGGCTGACTAGAGCCCGAGCTGGAGGCCTCGTCCAGCTGCGTCTGCTGCAAGCTCTTGGCGCAGTCGCAGATGCTCGGCCGGTTGCGTCGAATCGGCGGCGACATGCAGAACAGCGGGCGCTGCGAGAGCTCCGCCTCCAGCTGGCTCGTGATCTGGCGCACCTCGGGAATGTGTTGCAGGCGCTGCCGGTACTCGGCGGGCAGCAGCGTCACCAGCGACTGCCAGTCGGCGATGTGCCTGTAGTCGAGCGTCCTGAACAGCTCGTTCTGGTTCTCCCTGGCGCCCTGGCTGCTGCGCTGCTTCCTGCCCAGCGAGCCCGTCGAGCTGCCGCCTGCCCCTGCCCCTGCGCCTGCGCCGGCACCGGAGCCGGCGCTGTCCAGCGTCATCTTGTAGTTGAAGGGCGAGAAGATGACGTCGGTGCTGCTGCTGCTGGTCTTGACGAAGCCCAGGTCGGGCAGCGCGTAGTTCGGGTAGATCACGTAGATGGGCGCCTCGCACTGCTCGCCCAGGTTGTGCAGCTTGGCGAGGAACGAGGGCGGCACGCACCGGTACCGCTCGCTCAGGCTGCTGTGCGTCGTGCTGAGGGAGCCGCAGGAGGTCTGCATCGAGCGCGTGATCATCTCCGAGCTGGAGGCGCACGACAGCGGCCGATTGCTCGAGCCGCGCCTGGGCTTGCCTACCGCCTGCATGGGCACCTCGGTCAGCTGCTCCGAGTTGCTCGCCTCCGACGACTGCTGGCTGCACTGCGTCTGCGTCTGCGCCTGCGCCTGGGTCTGTGAGCTGGCCGCCAGCTGATAGAGCTGCGGATTGCGCAAGGGCATGCTGCGGCGGCGATGCGCCGGCGAATTGGTGGCCGTCAAGGAGCCCGTCGAGCTGGAGCTGGCGCCGTCGTCGTAGAACACGGCATCGCAGCGCGTGCGCAGCTGTCGCTTGGGCGTCGACGCCGTCTCGCCGTTGCCGTCGCCGTCGACGTCAGCGTCGGCGTCGGCATCCTCGTAGTTGTCCTCCTCGTCGTGGCGACTCACGGCCGAGCCCTTGCCCGAGTCGTGCATGCTCTTCTTGCGCAGACGCTTCTCCAGGGAGCCGCTGCTGCAGCTGGAGGCGGCGGCGTCGCTCGACGGCCAGCAGCCCGAGGAGACGTCCATGCAGGTGAGCGCGCAGGCCTGGTTCTCCTCCTGGGCGCAGCTGTTGCTGTTGCTGCTGCTGCTGTTGTGGCTCTTCTGCTTGATGAACAGCTTGACTAGATTGAAGGCGGCCGGGTTCGAGTTGCCCGACGAGGCGGAGCCCGAGCCCGAGCCCGAGCCAGAGATGTGGCCATGGGAAGCATTCGAGCAGAAGTTCTGGCTGCCCTGCGTGGAGGACAGCGCGCAGCTGCAGCGATGCTTGTGGCGATGCTGATGCGAGTGATGATGATGCTGCGTATGCTGCTGCTGCTGCTGCTGAGGCGTGGGCGTGGGCGTGCCATCCTTGTGCCGCTCATCCGCCTCCTGCAGGCGCTCCGAGACGGACACGCTGATTGAGATCGGCATCTGGCACATGGGCAGCAGGTTCCTGGAGCGCGTCGAGCACGATTCCATGGTCGAGGTACTTATCGCCTGCGAGACGTTCAATGGCCCCGAACGATCCGACTGCAGCTTGTCCTCCTCCTGCTGCTGCTGCTCCTCGCTCAGCGTCAGCTCGCTGGACAGATTTGGTAGACTGTTGCTCTTGCGCACGCTGCATTGCGGCAAATGGCGCGTGAGTATAATGGTTTCCCCTGCTGCGCCTCCTCCTCCTCCTCCGCCATTGTTGTTGTTGCCCGAAGGATACCTGCGCGCGGGCGAGACAAGGAGAAGCGAGCGTCTTTACACAGCGCAGACACAGCAAACATTTCACATTATAATTTTGTTGTTTTGTTTTTGTTGGAAAGTTTACGAAAATTGGTTTTTGACTCGAGCAAAGGACGTTCTGGTACTACCTGCGCCTGCCCCTGGCGCCTGCATCTACACCTTCTGGTTTCTCTCTCTCTCTGCCTCTCCCTATTCAGGTTTTCCTAATCTACTTTCACTTTCTCTGTCTCTCTCTCTCTCTCTCTTTGGAAACATTTGTCCCACTCGAGCTCTGTTTATTTTCGCATGCCTCTCGCAGTCGAGCGTCAATTTGCTTGCCATGAATATGAAACCCAATTGAAATCAATTGAAATGACCTCTCAGCGCGGCCTGCATTCGCAGCAAAGTCGGAAAAAGGGGACAGCGCAAAGTGGGTTTACTCAGACATCCGCCATGCGTTGCTCGACAGTCAAAAACCAATCTGAGGGTGTGTGTGTGTGTATGACTGGGTAAGTGTGTGTGCACATACAGTGATCCCTCCGTGAACGAACAGCTCAATCATTGCCCTCAACCGCATTAGTCTAACAGACTCAAAGTCAAATATTCCCATTATATTTACGGGAAATTATACTCAGGGAAATTCCAGGAATCAACCCTGTGTGAAACCCTCTGCCCACATTTATATTCCACGCCTTTACGTAGGGTTAATCTATGGAATTTCTCTAATAATAATTTCCCTAAATATAATGGAAATTTTAGACTATTGGTTTACCCCTTCAATTTGAGCTATTTAGTAACTCTGAAACTGACGGATCCCAACTGATTTTAAAGACATTCTAGACTATATTTGGTATATCTGAAATCCTCCCACATAAACACTAATTCTACTTTCTAGGAGGATTTATGAGCTAGAATCGACTGTGGTATCTAGGAGAGATCAGTTAACGTGATAGACTTTATGTCCATTAGGGTACTGCATACCCTACACCCTATACCCCCACCCTCTTATGAAAGTCTATGCTCATCTCACATGGTAATGAATTCCTTAAACTACAAACTGATCCAAGTGCCTAAGGAATTCGCCAGCAACAAACATCTAGCTTTTCCTTTCAGTTCTTCTAGAAGTCCGAGTGTTCATTCACAGCAGTTTTCACTGTACATGCACTGTGTTGCTTTCTGCATGCTTGCGTTGCCTCACCGCTGTAGTTGAGCTTTAGTCGGCGTCTTTGGTGACTTGCAGGGCAGCTGAAAAGACTGGGCCGAGCGTGACATGGATACCTCCAGGGCCTTGTTGCGCTTCACGATGTCGTCCAGATTGCTGTGCAGATTGATGCAGTTCTGTTTGTTCCTGGCGGCGATGTCGCAGGGCTCCGCTGTAAACAGATGGAGAATGCAGTGAAGTCGGATTGCCACATTGAATGACAGCAGGCAGAGGCTTACCATAGAAACTGTCGTCCGAGTAGAGGACGCTGCCCTCGAAGGCGATGGTGTAGTTGTCCTTGTTGCAGGTGAAGATGATGTCGCCCTCGTCCGGGTAGGCGTCCATGTCCAGCGAGTCCACCGATATGTGCGACTCTTTGACGGGCGAGAAGAGCAGCTCCGATTTGCAGAATGAATTGTCAATTAGCTCGTTCGTGGACGTGGTCGAGGTCTGCGACATGTTGTGCGCCATGTGCTGCATGTTGCTCATCATATTGCTGTGTTGCAGCTGCAGCTGTAGTTGTTGCTGCTGCTGTTGCTGCTGCTGTTGCTGGTGCTGTTGCTGCTGCTGCTGCTGCTGCTGGTAGAGCAGCGACTGCTGCAGGCGACTGTTGGCGCCGCCCAAGCTCTTGCAGTAGGCGGGCAGCTGGGAGAGCAGCGAGTGTATGTCCTCCGCCCGAAAGCTCTCCATGTCCACCTCGGCCAGATTGGCGTCCAGGTTCTTGAGATCCTCGTAGTAGAAGAAGTCGCCCATGGCATTGTACGAGGCCGACAGCGAGCTGAGCACGCTGCGCTGCATGCCGCCGCAGCCATCCCGATAGCCGTAGTCGAGGAACCACTGATAATCGGAATTGTCGTGAGTAAAGTCTTGCGACGAGGCCAGCGAACAGTTGAGATTGTTGCCACCACCACCGACACCACCACCACCACCACCGTTACCACCACCACAAAGCATACCACCTACCCCCAGTTGCTGCTGCTGCTGCTGCTGCTGCAGTTGCTGTTGCTGCTGCTGCTGCTGCTGCTGCTGTGATCCCGGCGTTGTTGCATTGCTGTTGTAATCCGATTCGGGCGTGAGCACAGCCGCCACATTTGTCGCTGCCATGGCGCTGCTCCTCACTGAGACGTTGTTGTTGTCGGGCTCGGCGATGTTGTCGAGCAGAAAGAGGCTGTCGCTGCTGTTGCTGCTGATGTGGTTCACCTGCTCGTTCAGTATGATGCTGCGCAGCGCACTGTTGTAGCGATCCAAGTTGCTCAGGACGATGGCCACATTCTGCTTGAGGCTCTCCTCGCTCAGTTCCTCATTGCACTGCTGCTGCTGCTGCTGCTGCTGGCAGTGCTGCAGGTGCTGCTGCTGCAGCAGGCGGTCGTTCAGCTGCTGCTGCTTGTACCGCTGCCTGCCGGCCGTCGCATGGGCTAGCGTGAACAGCGAGTTGTTCGGGCTGTTCAGGGGGATGCGGTAGTGCTGCGGGGACTGCGGGGCCGAGCCTGGGCCGCTGGCGTTGGCCAAACTAGTATTGAATGCAGCCGTGTTGCCGTTGTATTGCTTACCCCCGACTCTCGACGATTGTTGCTGTTGCTGCTGGGTTAAGCGTGAATTCAAATTGATTTGCGTTTGATTTGGATTAGTTTTGGCGTATGGTTTGTGAGTTGTGGGTGAACTTTGTGGCGAGGTGAATGGGTGTTCGATATGGCGCTTGATGTTGCTGAAATTGTTGATGTCGTTCGCTGTTGAGATGTCGGTCATACCACGTCGCAAATGAGTACCTGCAAGAGAGCGAGAGCGAGAGAAAAAAGAGAGAGGGAGGAGAGAGGTGAGAGCGGGAGAAAAGGGGAAGGAGGCGAAAGCGGGGGGAGCGAGAGGAAGAGAGCGAGAGCGGAGAGAGAGAGCGAGAGCAGAAGCGAGAGCAGATCGAGCGAGAGCGAGAGGACGAGAGCGAAGCGAGAGCGAGATAGAGCGATGAGCGAGACGAAGCGAAGCTATCTATATCTATATCTATTAGAGCAGATCTATATCTAATCTATAGTCTATATCTATATCTATATCTATATCTATATCTATATCTATATCTATATCTATATCTATATCTATATCTATATCTATATCTATATCTATATCTATATCTATATCTATATCTATATCTATATCTATATCTATATCTATATCTATATCTATATCTATATCTATATCTATATCTATATCTATATCTATATCTATATCTATATCTATATCTATATCTATATCTATATCTATATCTATATCTATATCTATATCTATATCTATATCTATATCTATATCTATATCTATATCTATATCTATATCTATATCTATATCTATATCTATATCTATATCTATATCTATATCTATATCTATATCTATATCTATATCTATATCTATATCTATATCTATATCTATATCTATATCTATATCTATATCTATATCTCTATCTATATCTATATCTATATCTATATCTATATCTCTATCTCTATCTATATCTATATCTATATCTATATCTATATCTATATCTATATCATCTAATCTATATCTATATCTATATCTATATCTATATCTATATCTATATCTGTATCTATATCTATATCTCACTCTTCTATTTTGAATTGATTTTATAGTTTATAGTCTATGGAACATTTATAGCTTCTAGTTAATGCGCATTAGCATGCCGCGCGTTCTTTTCCCCTGCTCCCTCCCTCAATTAGCTTATTTGGGCATAACGATTCGGCAGCTAATGGAAATCAAGTTTTATGACTCAGCAGCGACGACAAGCGCCATGACCCAGGCCGAAGAAACTCCAACTTGACTCGGCTCTGCTCTCAATTAAATGTGGCATTCAGAGCGTTGCACATGCAACTGCAGAGGTGAAGTCAATTAGAGCGGGCCAGGTGAAAGAAGAAGAAAAGAAGAAGACTTGCGTGACACGAGGCGATTTCTATTTCGAGAAGGCAGCGACAACTCAAACGAAAATTCAATAAAGATAAATAGAGCGCAATATGTCAGAGCAACTGCATTATTATATGACTTATGTAAGATCTATGATATATACACATAAGATATCCCGTGTGCTGAGCACATTTGATTAGCTTTGCAGATAAGACAATTGAACCAGCTGCCATTTTGTAAGAAATATGTAAACAAAACTTGAGCTAATTAAGATTTCCCCGACTGAGAGATACGTAGGAATCCATTTAGACCTATTGTCTATGCATACTCCGAGAGAAAGATGTGCACTCACACACATATACATAGTAAACACCCACTTAGATGAGCACACGCTTCATTTACAGCTCACTTTAAGCGGTGGCTGTGCCTGATCCGCCTACAGCTACCCATAAAGGGGAAAATAACTTAATTGAACTCAGCTTCTAGTGGTACGATCGTTATGAAATTTTTATAGCAACCAAACTGAATACGAAGTATGTGGATATATATGAGAACATCTTACTTCTGTTACCCAAGTTTACCTAGAAGCAATTTAACAAATAAAAGGGCTCTACTCGGTAGTGCCAGACTAAGAGATGCCCTGAATCTTAACGAACCTAACTAGACTCAACTTTTCAATTGTCAACGAACCATTTACATGCTCTACTTGAGTATGCCCGACTAGCAAATACCCTGAGGCCTGACGGACATAGCTAGATCTATTTAGCTTAACCAGAATATGCTTCTTTCTTTCTGTGTGCTTCAATTTCATAAAATGAATTTGCATTTCCATGGGGTTCAGTGCATATATGTATATTAAGCTCTTATATCATATTGTATACAATATCTCTGTAACAACAGGCGACTGCAGTTTGCGCTTCGAGATTAATTAACGGAGCAGGAATTCACTTAAAGTCCACTTTTTCGTTATTAATGCCAATTATGTTTCAATTGAGGAAAGTCTCAAGAGACTCCGCAGCGCTCGTTGAGTAAAGTCAATTTGAGCAAGAAATAATAATATTGGCCGAGCTCTTTGGCTGGGCAAATTATTTGCAGAGGCCCCGAGAAACGAGTTCAAAGGCGAACAAACAAAATTAAATGGGAATTGACTTAAAGACAAAGACAAAGACTTAGGGCTAAGACTGCGCACCTTGAGCCACATTTGGGCCAATACGAATGTTGTTGTTGTTGTTGATGATGGTGTTGTTTAGATTGTAGCTTTTGTCCAGCTCACAGTTGTTGTTGTTGTAATTGGCAACATATTGTTGCTGCTGCTGCCTCTGTTGCAGCAAATATTGCTGATTGCAGGTGAGTCCGGCTGTTGTTGTTGTTGTTGTTGCTTTGCATACATTGACGCCCTGGTCGCGCAGTTGCTGCTGCAATCGACGACGCTGCAACAATTGCTGTTGCAGCAATTGCAATTGTTGCTGTTGCATGCATTGATAGTAGCGCAGCTGCTGCAGTTGCTGTGCCGTTAGGCCATTGTTGTTGTAATATTGCTGCTGTTGTTGTTGCTGCTGTTGCTGCTGTTGCGGAGCATAGTAGTTCTCCTTGGAGGAGCTGCTGCTATCACAGCCGCTGCTGGTGCTGCTGCTGTTGCTTGCGCTAGGCACATGCTGCCAGCACTGCGTGTTGCCATTGGCATCAGCAGTTGAGTTGTTGTTGCTGCAGCTGTTGTTGTTGTTGTTGTTGCTGCGCGGGCATTCAATGCCAGCGCTGGCACACGACGTGCAGCGTTGACGCCGTTGCATTTTGGAAATGTCTACGAATCTCATAATGAAAGCAAGCAAAAGCAACAACATCGAGTTGCAAAGGCGCTACTCAAATGTTGCTGCAGCAAATGTTGCCCGCTGCTGTTGCTAACGTTGTAGTTGCTATTCAAATGTTGCCGCAGCAAATGTGGCCAGCTGATGTTGCTATCGTTGTAGCCAAGTTGTTATTCAAATGTTGCCAGCTCTAGATGTTGCCGTTGCAATTGTTGCTAGCTCTTGCAACTTCTCAGCAAATGTTGCCAGCTTTATGCGCCTGCCAAATGTTCTCAGCAAATGTTGCACTGTTGGTGTTGCCGGCAGAGACTCGTGTTGCTACGACAAATGTTGCCTTCGTTTGTTGCTGCTGTTTTTGCAGTTTCTAAAATGTTGCCGCAGCAGATGTTGCTTGCTGCTGACTGTTGTTGGTCGCAGCTTTTGTGGCTGCCCGCGTTGATTTTATTTTTGGTATATTGGACTGTTGTTGGCGTTACGTTGGACCAACGCAGTCTCAGGGACAAAAGACCCAATCGATGTGGCTGCTTCGGGCTGCTGCTTCACTTCACTTGTTGCCAACTTGCTTGGCGCTGTTCTTATTTATAGTTATAGTCACTCGCTCCCCTTCTCCCTTGCTCTTTAAGGGCTCATTCCATTGATCGGATTCACACTTTAGCTTTATAGAATTTGTTTTTGTTTTTAGTTTTCTTGTATTTTTTTTTTTTTTTTTTTTTTTTTTTTTTTTGTCTTTGCGACGATCGACGAGGATGACGCTTTGACTCTGCTTTTCACACTGCACTTTTTGATTTCGATTTTGATTTCTTGGTACTTTTTTCTATTTTTAAATAGTTTTGTTTTGCTTCCAATGCGTAAGTTTCTCTGCACCAACTACACTCACATATATGCATGTCTCTGTGTGTGTGTGTGTGTGAGTGTGTGTGTTTGCTGTGTGTACAGTCACAAAGTTGTCTATATACATAGATATTTATTTATATTTTGTTTTCATTCTGGCTGAGCGTATAGAAATGATATTTATGAGTTTTCTGCCAGCAGCGGCAAATTATGCATTCTGTTTCTAGTATACAAATTCGACACAGAGCAGGGCAGGCATTATGGGTGCCTCTGCCTCTGCCTCTGCCTCTGCCTCTGCCTCTGCCCGTGCATGGAGTTTTAGCCAAAACGAAACTTGCATCGAGGCCAACTGCCAACTGAGAGTCCTTGCTTTTGGCCATTTAGCCCACTTTGCCAACTCGCTAAACGGAAATGAAATTCGACTTCACTCGACGTTTACTGCAACGAAATCTATTTGAAATCCGACAGCCGCAGAGGCATACGGTGTGTGTATATAGCGGCTATATGCAAACATCACGGACACTTGGACTATTTCGGCCGACTCACATACAACACACATATCGCGAATATCGCCTGAATTGCGAATCGCGAATCGTGAATCGTGTGCCAACAACCCAGGTGTTTTGACATTTTTGTTGACTGACATAAGCAAGAGGTATATATATCCACAGACACATTATATACATGCAGATAAGTAAATTTTGAGGCAAGCGACAAGTCCAGAGACACGCCCTGTTGGCCACAAAGGAACAGCTCAGACAACAACGCAAAAAACTCAACTCGTAAAAATCCCATTTTGAATGCAGCAGAAGAAAACTGAAGGAAAGGAAAACCCAACTACAACAAGGAAAAACATATCGAATATTGAAGAAGACTCTCTCTCACTCGCTATCCATCTCTTTCACTCCTTTAACAAGGACTCTACTCATTATACGTGAAGCAGCAGCAGCAGCTACCGAGGCAACAGTAAAATGGCTGCCAAAGCTATATAAACGCTGCACAGTGGGCCGTACAGCTGAAATGCCTAAAACAACCTACTTGAATTTATAAACAATTCCAAAAAAAAAAAAAAAAAAAAAAAAAAAAACTTTACCTTTTATTTGATTTGAAAATTTTTATAATAATTATTATATATATATTTTATAATCATTTTAATATAATACTCCAGTTATGATAGCTAATACTGGGGAACTATGATAGATCTAGCTAGCTAACGAGAGATAGTGGTTTTAGCTAGAATTCAGAGACAGTTATGTTAGAAAGACATGATAAAAAGTAGCTCTGATTATATATCTACCACAGTATAAGAGAGAAAGGTTTATATCGTTCATATCTAAGCTATAATAAATAGTTGCTCTAGATAACGATCATAAATATATAATGTGATTTGATTTGTGGCCAGAATTGAGAGGTATTTTTAATAGATAGCTATGTTAGCTAGTTATAGTAGACAGACTAGCTAGATAGCTAAAGTAATAGACTATATAGCAGAAAACTACTCTGATTAAATATGTAGCAGAGTATACGATAGATGTGAATCATATGATATGATAAATAGCTACGCTAGCCAGTTCCCATAGATAAGTTAGCAATTTGAAAAGTGCGCCAAGTGAAAATATTTTCAGTGATTACATTAAAGATAATAGAAAATATATATAAATGTTTTCGTCTTAGACAATTGAAATTTTCCTAAGTTTTCCAAATTTTATTTTCAAATATCTAAGCAAAAGTTGCCTCACTTGCCCCACTGTGCCCACTATACACAAGGGCTGCTAGCAGCAGCAGCAGCAGCAGCAGCAGCAGAAGTTTAGATTAACTGGCAAGCAGCCAAAACGAGCAGCAGCGAGGAGGCACTGCGGGCTGCTCGGCTGGCCTGGCTGAGGGCGCTGCTGAGTGTCCAGAGGAAAGCACGTTAAAAACATTTTAGCACACGCAATCGATAAATACATTTGCCATTTGCCACAAATCGCTTTGCCTGCCTTTGCCTCCGCCTCCTCTACGAATCACAAACAGGAGGACTTAGCCATGGCCTCAACTAGCTGTAAATAGATCTTGGAGCAGAGCTAACCCGAGGCAATTAAAATCGTGATATGCACATGTGCACCTTAAGTTCAATCACATTTCGACTTGGCCACAAAGTGAAATATTTTCTGTCTCTATGTGTGAGTTTTTCTTTCTATTTTTTATGTGTTACATCTGGCCAAACTTTAGCTGGCTGCAACTGGCTGCGAGCTGCCTGCGCCCATGCATTCCTTGCTCTATAGAATAATAGAAAAGAGCAATTTGTAGTTCAACGCACTTGTTGGCCTACATTGCAGTTGCTGCTGTTGCTGCTGCTGTTGCTGTTGTTGCTGTTGCAGTGGCCCGTTTCAGTTGCCCACTGCAGTTGCATAAAATGAACAACTTTTACTCTTTAGATTCGGCTAGCTCTTCTAGCTCCTCTAGCTCTACCTTGGGCTATGCATATGCAGCTGCATGCCTTTTGCTCTAATTTTTAGTCGGCCTCCACCGCAGCTTCCATTTGACTGTACCTTAGGTTCTCCTTCTAAATTTACCTTTAGTTCCAGCTCAACCTGTACCTGTACCCATGTCTGAGTCTTCTCCTTTCCCCACTCTCTGCTTTCTACCCTTTCTCTCTTATCGCAAGTCTCGTCGCTCCTCTCAGGCTGCAGTCTCTCATCGCTCGTTGCTTATCTCTCTACTTTGCTCTTAGTATCGTTTCTCTCTTCTCTAGTTTCTCTCTGCTGTCTCCCTCTCACACCACATTTCCATCTGTCTTATATCTCCTCTATCCTTCATCTCCCTCGTCCTTTATCTCCTTCTCTTTCTCTCCTCAGTGCTTCTCTCTCCCCGCTCTGCTCCCTCCATAAACCAATTTTCTTCTCCTCTCTTCATTATCCTCTATCTCTATCTCCTCCCCATTCACTCCCGTCTCTCAACTGTCTTCATTATCTTCTATCCTTTCTCCCCACTGTCTGTCTCTTTCCTACCTCTTCCTCGCCGTTCTCAAAAGTATTCGCCTCTCTCCCGTATCTCCTGTCTCCTTATTCTTATCTCCCTCCCCATTCTCTTTACATTCTTCGCTATTTCTTTCACTCGTCTCTCTTCTCTCGTCTTTTTCATTACTCTACATTCTCTTCTGTCTCTGTTTTCTCTCCCCACCCCCATCACTCGCCTCACTAGACTCTTCTCCCTTTCCACCTCCCCCTCACTGACTCTTTAACCTTTCTCTGGTTTGCATTCTCAATCGAAACAGCATCAATTTGCCGAAACCCATATCAAAGTCTGCTCGACAGCAGCTACTGAAAATGCCTTTCGCTATTCTATTTTTTAGCCAATTGCATTTGGCAACAATGCGGAAGACAGTTCAGGCGAATGCTTCAGTTTCTGGCCATTACATAGCCGTAGTCGTTGCCGTAGCCGTAGCCGTAGCCGTAGACCGAAGAGGAAAAGTAGAAGTAAAACTTTCCGTTGGCCACACGCAGATAAAATGACAAAAGAAATAAAAACGCATTTCAGCATTCGATTCGTTCCATGGCTGTGGATGATCTCATTTCCAATTGCAGAAAACTCATATTCATTTCATATACACTTTACATATGTCATAATTATACATATATATATACTCTTTGTATATGCAGTAGTCACACAGTCACTTGTCAACCGGCATTGCACGCAGATAAGATGGTTAGCTTCATGCGTTTTTTTTTTCTTTTCGTTAATCAGAGACACAGACTGAAGCACAGTCATACACATACACACATACATGTATACTTTGTATATGTGTGTATGTAATTCATAAATTGAACAAATATATTTGGCATGCTGCCCGCCCACACACACGCAGACACTTCAAATGTTGCGTTCAATTTTCTTCTTCTTTTCTTTCTGTTTGCTTCGGGCGTCCGTTAACGAAATTATCATTTTGCACAACAAATTATTTGTTATCGAAAGCAACATTTCTATACACATAATCATCATATAATCATACGCGCACACATATTATATATGCTTTTATATATACATTTCAGAAACTTTTCATATTTTTCCTAAACAGACGCGACGCGGCGCACATTTTCACGGTTGCACAAGCCCAAGGAGACTGAGACTGAGACCGAAACTGAAAATACACGAGCGCCGCAGCAATGCGTTCGACCACAAACAACAGCAGCAACAACAGCAGCAACAACAACAACAACAACAACAACAGCGAGCAGCAACGCTGACGACGACTACAAAGCGACGACCGCCGCCGATGTGTGGCAGCGACTCTCCCGGGCTCTATCTATGTGTGTGAGTGTGCGTGTGCTTATGGGGGCTGCTAGCATTGCCTCCCAGTGTGTAATCGCTCTCTATGCATGTGTGTGTGTGTGTGTGGTGCTTGCAAGTGCAAGTGAAACAAATAAGAACATTGCAAGCGGGCATTCCAGACTGCCTAATACACGCCCTAGGTACATGTTCTGATTTACTTGATGATTGAATGGAATATTATCCTGCCAGCTATGCTATACAATCTATCAAAAGCAACTCCTTTTGCATCACATGCATAACCCCAATAGATCTAGCTGTAGAACTGTAGATCAACACTTCTATATAATATCTATATAATAACTATAATATCTATTCTATATAATATATATATCTATATAAGCTTCGTTCCATCTGCAAGAACGTACTATAGTACTGCACCTGCCAAATTCAATGATGCTTACTGAACAATGCTGACGGTTAAGGGTTTTCCTCAATTGGAACGCGCTTTAAAACATTTGTTTGATGATGATAGGTAGATCACTAAAGATTTACTCTTGGTACGATGAGCGGTTAGTCAATTTGAATGTGGATGTGGATTAGTCGACAGTAACATCAACACACACAACATTTGGGAGTTCTAGGGGAGTTAAAGAGTGCAAGATTTTTATAAAAAGTGAATTGCCAGTGAAATATTTCAAAATTTTCAGCTTGGGAATAATGTTGAATATCTATCATATCATATCATATCATATCATATCATATCATATCATATCATATCATATCATACATATCAGCTTCAACTGTGAACCGGCACACAAACCTATATACCCGCCCGCATACACTTCTCAACCGAGACAGACAAAGAGCATGAAAAGCAACCCAAGTCAGGCAGCCAGGCAGGCGGGCGACAAAGCATCTGAGAGCCGAGAGTCGTACGATTATACAATGTGCGTTCGAATTAACCCCAAATGAATGAGGAGTCAAAAGGCCGTATATATAGTAATAAGATGTATATAGATCTATATTAATATATAAACTCTCAAGTTCTACAGAGTTGGCTAGCCAGTGGAGATGGAGATTTATGCTGCCTCTAATGGGGCACACGATAAACCATTTACTCGTAGCCCAAACGAACTCAAGTGCGGCCTGAGAACATCCTCAATGTCATGAAAACAAATGAAGTACTTCGATAAGCCAAAGACTCTCGCCGGAGACAGAGGGCCAGAGGACAATGCTGCTCGAGAGTGCGCATGTGCGCGTGCCTCGGCTGCAGTAAACATCTGCGCCCCCGCAGCACCCGGAAGGGAATCGGAATGCAGAAGGCGGCTGCAAGTGCTCATTAACGCTGACAATAGAGGAAGAAATGCTACAAACTGTTTCCAATAAAGCAATTACAAATGCGCATAAATTTTGAAGAGAATCCAATAAGGGCGTAATGTTGTGGCACTGCATGGAACTCTGGGAGAATACACAAAAAAACATGTGCAACATCTCTTCCTCCCACGCACAGAAGTTCCCAACTCCAATTACAAGTAGAGCTACAAAGTGAATATTATATATTATTGATATATGTCGATTTATCATTTATGGCTCTGTCTGCATAGATATAGTCTTGTTTACTGATATGTGAATATAGCTCTAAGTATGACATGTTCGTGTCTAATGGGTGATATAACAATAGAATAAATATATTATCCGATTTATCATAAATAAATTTATATATAGTAAGATTACTCATTATACCCTGAACCCATTGAAAATGGGAAATCAGGGTATAATGGTTTTGTGAAAAAGTATGTAACGGGCAGAAGGAGGCGTGGCAGACCCCACAAAGTATATATATTCTTGATCAGGGCGACGAGCTGAGTCGATATAGCCCTGTCCGTCTGTCCGTCCGTCCGTCCGTCCGTATGAGTGCGTCGATCTCAGAAGTTATAAGAGCTAGAGAGCTGAAATTTGGCATGCATACTCGTGAGTACCATACGCAGTACGAGTTTGCTTTATTTTTTCGATAATTCGTCCGATAACTTTTTATCGAGAATAATCGAAAAATTGATTTTGTTTTTTTAGCCTAATTTTTAGAGATGGAGTCTTCAAATTTGCGTTGTATATAAAGGTAATCGATACAAAGATTTTGTAATTTACAGATTTTGGATACCACGCCCCCTTCTCCCCCAATTTGTAAAAAACGCATTTCAAGTACTAGAGACTTGGGCTTTGGAATGTGCACACATATTTACCATATGATTACGCTCTAAAAGTTTCATTAAGATCGTATGTCTACAAAAGAAGTTATTCAACAAATAAATTCTCATAATATTGCCCACACTGCAGCGCAACCCAAGCGCAGTCGCTGCTTACTGCGCAGTTAGCAGAGCGCAGGCTTATGCGTGCGTGTGGATGCATGTGTATGTACATATGTGTGCATAAAAGAAGTGCGGAAATTAGAATATCAGCTTGGAGGGTTCAGGGTATCTCCTAGTCGAGCAGTCTCGACTGGAGCTTTCTTACTTGTTTTTTACTTGCCCAACTTCAAGATATAATCATCATTTATAAACAATCTATAAAATCGAGTCTTCGGGTCTTCATTTGCTGTTGCTCCACGACTCCACAGATAAAAGCTATTCAAACTTCATCGTATCTATACGTGTCTACATTTCAAATTCCGAGTCTGTAGCCTCTATACGAAGAAAGTTATCAAGGGTACAATACTTCTTAGTCTATACACGTCTCGATTTATTTCCCGTATCAGATGAGTTATTTTCGATTACAAATCTTAAGTTTCATTCCGGATTTACATTGCACAAAGCTAATATACCCCTACACTACTACCATAAGAACGAGTATAAAGACTTTTGGGTAATTTTTCACATTATTACAGTTGACAACAAACTTTTCAAATTTATGTCACAAATAGTTCTAGTTATCTCATCGAGCTCTGCACATTCTGCGAATAAGTTTTTTATGCTTGTTTATTCACAAACAGCTGAGGTATACTAGATGAGTAAGGTCATTTTGATCATCGGTCAATTGTGTAAACAGCAGACCGAGATGCCTCTTAAAATAGTCATTTAAACGAATATGAAAAAACAAAAAACGAGAGAGTAACGAAAAGGGAAATTTATTGAAAAATAAAAGAAAAGCATGCTTTTAGGTGCTCTATAATAATACTTGAATAAAGTAGAGCTACAGGGAAATTTTTAAGATTCTGAATTCAATTTCTTATTTCAAATTCTACTCTCTAAGCACTCGCTCTTTAACGAGCGCCCACTGTACTTGGCTCTTACTGCCAGCTCAACTGTTAGGCATGACTCATCGGCCTCACACACTCAAACTCACACTCACACGGACACTCATCTATGAGACATTCATTTCACCTCCCACCTCGCATCGTTGGCTGAATTCGCGCCAGGCGAACACAAATTAGCGAAAAACAACTTTGAACTTTTTTCCGACCACCCTCGGCTTAGATATATACCACATATATGGCCTCCCACTTCAACAACGAAAATAAATTGAGTCTCTTCAATTCTGTGTTTATTCGAGAAAACAGCAACTGCATTGGTCAGACACAGCTCACATGGGTCCTTACAGCATTTGTTTATCTTAACTAATCTATCTTTAACCGCAGAGCCAAGAGTTTATATAAAAATATATTTATAATTAGTAAGTTCAGTTCAGTTCAGTATAGCCTTAGCCTAGTCTTTACTCTAGATCTAATTTCCATAAAGATCTTTATAATATTTCAATCGATTTAATCTCGATCCCCTCTCTTTGCATATTTATACATTACTTCGAGAATCAATTGACATATTTCATATCATAACGCATCGTAATTATGTCAGCGAGCGCGAGATTTATGTCTTCTTCTAGAAAGCAAGGGGTGATCTTACTCCAGCAGCAACGACAGCTCGCACCACATGTGGTAAATAGCTAATTAAAGACATGATGACCCCTTTTTATGCTCTCTGTAAGAGAACCGCTCAAGAAAGAGGGAGTTTCGGTTGCTTGTCAATGCAAGTAATAGACAGGAGAAGAACTGGAAGCGACCATACAGTATATAGATTCCTGAACAATATGATACCATGTATGATCCATGTATACTATATCCTGGTTATCGGTGCATGAGATTTCTGTTTGTCTGTCTGGTTTGAAATGAGTCGATTAGTGAAATGATAAACTGGGAGATCTCATCTAGTAACTATTTTAAGAATAGTATTTTTATTTTCTTAACATCGATAAATATTGATGTTTGTAAATTAATTATTTTATGCTGTTAATCATACCAAATTCTCGGAATGAATATCAATATGTAGTACTAATAAATAATGAGTATACCTATTTCAGAATTAGCATAAAAGAAATAAGAACAAGTATTGCTAATGCATAAATGCTTGGAACTGCGTGGGTTCTCTCTTTCCAGACATGATTCAGACTCAGATTGGTAGCTCTCGGCATATTTGAGGGCAGCATCTAGCCAAGCACTCCCAACTAGAACACTCTAACTTAATTACATATGCCTTATGTCCGTCCATTGCCCCGCCGATCCATTCGACACACAAGTGCTGCCCGGGCGACAACAAATGAGATACAGAACTGTGGTAATAGATTTGCGTATCGTGGCTGGCTGGGCGGACAGCTGCCACGCCTCAGCATATTGACAGTTCATCATACATAACGAAATGTTTTGCTTGAAACTCTATGGGGAAACTCTAGCTACAAATGACTCTGACATATGTTGCAACTTCAGTTGACACGCCCCTCGGCTGCTGCTGTCAGCTAGATGTTTCAAGACTGACAGCCAGAAGCACAAAATATGTCACAGATTACATTGCTCAGATGCCAGCAAGCCCAACTATCCATAAATATCATTCAAGATATGAAAATTGCGTAAAGTTTTTCCTTTCGTCAAGTTGAGTGAAAGTCTTTTTCCAGCCGCCGTGCGTAATAGCCGGGCGCACAAATGCGGAATTGTCTACGCGCTCCATAAGATACAACTAATCAATCCAGTGCGCTGCGGGACCAACGCAACGGGTTCAGCGACAACCAACCCAACAACAACAACAACAACAACAACAACAAGTTCAAGCAACAGCAACCATAAAGTGTGCTCCAGTCGGAAGGGTACGACTAGGAGATACTTGCTTACGTATAATATAGAATATAGGAGCGTGTGGACTATGCAAATCTAGGCACATATATAATATGATTCAGAAAAATTATTTTCCGATATATTTCCGTTTTGGGATTGAAGTGAAAGTATATAAACTGTTGCGAAATACTGAAGATCCAAGTAAACATGAATCTTGAGGGCTCTCTTAAATTTACCGAGATATGCTGAAATAAGAGAAATACAAGTTATCGAAGATTTTGAGCCAACTTGAGCACTATTCACCTCCCATATAACCTATACACTCTATACCCCTACAATCACAAAGCTAATATGCTCCTTTTAGCCTCATAAACGAGCACAAACTGCGTCAATTGGCCACACACATAACCATTTATGTATATACATATAATGGAAAACGTTTCCCAATCAAACACACATAAACTCGCAGAGCCAAACTCCAGCTCTGATATTTCATTAGAGCTCCAACCGGTTTTTGGCACTCACCCGTAGTTTTCACTTTGGCCAGCGTCATCAAACGAAATGAAGATTGAAGATCGTACTTAAGATACAATAATTGACAAGTCTCCAAGACCTCCAGCCACAAAACAAGCGACAACAAATTGGTTAACTCCAAACTCCACTCAGCTGACTGTGGCTAATGGAGTTTTTTCTTTTTCGAATAAGTCAAAGTGTTTTCACATAAACAATAATCGCTTGTTAAGCACTTGACAGGCTCAAAAAGTAAAAGTGAGCCCGACTAAGAGATGCCCTAAAGCATTAAAGCCGAAAATATATATCAAAGTCATCCATGTATCCAGAGGCAGATGATCTATCTCTCTCCTATCATAGTTCAGTTGATGATATTGAATATTGAACAGCGTTGTGAAATAAGCAGATACCGGGAGACTTTACACTTGATCATCGCCAGCAGAGGATCACATTTTGTATACATTGCTTGAATATCATGTGATTCGCAACTAAAATCAATCAATACTGAGTAAAACTAATCATAAAGACTCAGTGTAGTTCGAGGAACTGGGCAAGTTGAACTTCATACTTTAATATACATATATATATATCATATATATATCATATTGGCTCGATCACCCTTCCCTCCGCCTCTTGCATACATTTTAACCATACTTTATTGTTATTCAGCTCCCTTTTCCCCAGTTTCAGATAGTTGATGGCATTAGCTATCATGTATTATTATATCATAAATTATATACTACAGAGTATCTAGTAAACATGACTAAAAATAAATCCACAATTTCATACAAACAGTTACATATTATGGCAAGAAGCTGACTACCTTCACGGAAGCATGAACGATCACGTGGCTTATGGTAATATTAACTGTAATCATAGTATCGATGCAAATCAATAGACTTAACGATCTGACGTAGTTTTGATTCCCTAGACAAAAGCCAGCTGCATGGCTCGTGGGCGCCCATGACAGCTGTGACTAAGCCAAGATTGGAATTGCATTAGCTGTCGCCACTTGGCCAACTGAGCGCGAGCCAAGCGCAATACAGAAGAAGAAGAGGCGAGTTCCATGGAAATGCGAAGCGTGGCGATCATTTAGTAATTAGCAGGTTGCATGGGAAATCTCATGATCCACTACGAATGGAATATAATATATGGAGAGCTAGATATATGCATATTCAGACACGCCCCTAGGCAACACTGACCTACCGCAAAAGCAAAGACGAAATGCTCGCTAGAGATTATCAATGTTTATTATTGTTGTTATTAATATAAAATGAATGAACATAGAATCCCGCCTTGATATAGGCTAGGAGAGTATACAGTAATACAATATAAATGGAGCTTAGAAAACTTTTTACTTAAACCAAAAACAAAACGTTTACTTAAACTTCGAGTTTATCTAAGCAGCGCAGTCGCGCGACTGATAGAACAATATATAGCCCGTTTCGGAGGACTTGTGTATGTCCGAGGTGAGGCCGTAGAAGTCCTCAATGGTCGAAGCCTCGATTTTGTCAACCATGTCGTCATCGAAGAGCAGCCAAAGCCCGTGACTCTTGACAATGCTTATGTAATGGCCACGATTCGGGCCCGAGCCGCAGTGTATGACGACTGCGGTCAGATCGTAGAGCCTATCCGGATTGACAGCGTCGTCCGAGGTGTTGAACAGCCGCAACTCAAGCGGAAAGACCACCCGATGCGACACCTTGATATGCCGATTGAATTGCTCCATGTACTTGAAGCGCTTCAGGTGCAGGGCCAGTATCATGGGCAGCTTCTTGACGCGCATTCGCTTCTGCGCCTCCTGGTAGCTACAGCAGTTGTCGCACTTGAACTTGTTGTCCGAGCAAAGGGTTTCCGTGTTGCTGAAGCAGCGCAAGCAATGCGTGATCGACGTGTTCTGGTCCACGTCCACCTGCAGATCGAAGAAGTTCTCGTCCTTGCTGCTCACGGTCTCGCAGTTCAGGCAGCGCGTCTCCGACGTGAGGATCCCCTGAAAGATCTCGTGCACCCAGGTGGGCTCCGTGTTGGCTCCATTCGTCTGACCTATTGGAGTTGTGGTCGCTGTGACGCTGCCACTGCCGTCCAGAACGCTCAGCGAGCCCGTCGAGTTGCTGCAATTCCCGTTTGACGTGGAAGTCGATGTGGAATTGGATGAATTGGAGTTCGAGCTGGACTTCGCGTTCGCCGCATTCCCATTGCCCGGAGCTGCGCCGCCGGCCAGGACCGGCACACCCGACGACCCGGCAGCCGGTGTCTTGCCACTGTTGCGTTCGGCCAGGATTATTTCATTGATGTGGTTGATCAGAAAGTTGAGAAACTCATGGGCATCCTGCTGCATATAGTTGTCGAACTCCTCCTTCTCCTTGCGCAGCCGCGTGATGAACTTCTTCGGCGCTATCGAGCCGACCTTCTTCTTCTGCGTGGCAATGCTATAGAAGAGGTCCGCCAGGCAGGAGAGCAGCGTTTCCTTGGGCCTCTTGTTCTTGGCCTTGTACTCGAGCACCTTCTCGCGGAACGGCTTGCAGAAGTAGAGCGCCTGCAGCACCGAGTTGCTATAGCATGTGTTCCCGAAGTTAACCAGCCCGAAATAGTGCTCGTTGGGCGGGAACAGTTCGGAGCCGATCTCACGCTCCAGCTGCGATACGTTGGCGCCCATGGTAGCTAATGGCGCTGCCGCGGCACAGCGGTACAGAAAACCCCACACTGTGTATGCTTACGCGTTTTCTCGTTTGGTTAGCCGATTCGATAAGTCGATAGGTGGCATTAATCGGTTATCGCTATCGTTATCGAAAATGTGTTATTGTTATCTTTCTCTTTTTCTCTCTGTCTCTCTCTCTCTCTTTCTCTGTATCTCTCTCTATTGAGCCTATTCAGCTCGACTCGACTTGTCTATAGAGGTCTTTTTTTCCTGCCAGCCGCGCAAAACACTTTTCTATTTACTTTTTCTTTATATTTTATTTTTTTCGTCTGAAAATAAATAATTTTGAAGAGGGGAATCACGTGAGTTTCTTTCGCATAAACACAAACAACAAAAATAATAAAAATATTTAAGGTCTACTTTGCTTTCACTTGCTCCTTCCTTTCGTTTCATTTGCTTTGTTGTTGCTCATCGACATTTAAAACTAAGATTTTGTAACTAATACAAAAAAAAGTAGTTTTAATAACTAAAACGGGAAATATAAAAGAAAATTTTGGATATGCAATATTCTCTACGCAAAAATCCCCTCTCAAAAATATATTTTCAAACATTTCATTTACAATTTTTTCAATTTGTATTTGCAAGTTTTTAGAATTTTCATAGATTTTTCTGTTAGTTGTCAAAATATATTCAAATTTATGGCAGAATTTTATATGTATGTATGTTAAAATAAAAAAAAAAAGTATACGTAAAATGTAATAAGAAAATTATTGTTAACATATCGCTCTCATCGGGACTGATTTTTAATCAATGTCCAAATGAGTTTTCCTCTTAGACTTGATGTCGTCTCTATGTGTTCAAACTATGCCTCAGAAGCAAAGCCGAAAAATCGATATTTATCGATATTCTTGTTTTAAGTCAAGAGAACAGTGAATTCAAATGGATCAGACAGAGAGGCTCAGCTACTTGTCCTGACTGGGAATATATTTCGTTTATAGGATTTGACTCTCCTCTCTTTCTGTTTGACCATTTTGATAGGGTTCAGCCCATAAGAAAATATTCATATTAAATGCTCTCTTTATACATTTAGTTGCATTATAAAACCGTGAGTCATGGCCAATAGATAATCGATACACTTTGCATGTGATATTGGATCTATTAAAAGTCGCTCTTGGATGACTAAATGTACTGAAATAGTATTATTTTTAATGACAGTTAACGGCTGGAGCCGGTGACTTTTCTTTTGTGTCGAGAACCGTTGGAAGTGCTCTGGGAAATTTCCGAGCGACTGCAACACGAATCACTGACGTGCGCCGATCTTACATCTGGCTACGTGTCGTGTGCCGTGGGCAATGCACTCGACACCTAGACGCGACTATAAAAGTCAACGTACGATCATCTCTTCAAATCAATCCACAACTAATAGCAAGTCAACAAAGTACCAGAGACACAAGTGACAAGCTAAACGCTAAGCTTCAACGAAATCCCCCAGCCAAGCATCAGCTAAAATTTCCGCAAGGACCAACAACACAAGCCACAACTAGTAGAGACTTTTCTCCAACAGATCTTCAGAACTTCATCGCATTGGAGCAAACTTCCTTAACTCTCGCCAACAGCCAAATTTATGCTGTACTCCAGAAAGAAATCAACGGCAATTACGATCGGTATCCAGCCGAGACAGTAAACCATCTATCCGGAAAACTACTAAAAATTCTGGCTTAAGCTCAGCAAAATATGTTTGTTAAACATATTCTTGACTTATAAAGGCATCGATTACAATTATGAACGGTGTCCAGCCGAGACAGTAAACCATCTATCCGGAAAACTACTAAAGATACTAGCTTAAATACCAAAAAGAAAAGAAAAGCAAATATGTTTATTTGCTAAAAATATTCTTAAGTTTATCCATGTTATTTTAACTGATACTGATCAAACCAAATAGTGATAAATTAAAAGTTCGCTTTTAAAATTTTAAGTTCATATTATTAATGACTAAATATGATGCCACAAAATAAGTTTTAAATAAATTACATAAAACCAAATTACAGTGTTTTTTAATTTGACTCAAATATTCTTTAATTAAATGAACAATCAGCCATAAGCCTGCATTTCCATCTTCTCAGCGGGGGCGAAACCCATTTCCGACACTTTCCTCATTTGCCCAACGAAATTCCCAGTCGGTTGAGAGCTACTCCCATTCAGGCTTGATGAAATTCAACTGATCAAGTGACGCAAAGGCATACATTTAGATTATATTAGCCATCAAAGTTTATTGATCTTCAACTAATTAAAATCAAGTCTCTAACATGTTGAAAGCGTACATTAAATCATAATTGTTTTGCTGCTTGATTGTTGTTGCCTGCCAGTCTGAGATTCAAATTCATGTTTTGGGATTCAAATTCATGTTTGCGCTTGGAGATGAGCCCAGAATTGGTGAAATGACCTTAAAAGTTCTATCAGGCTAAGCTCATTCACAATGATAATCTTTTAATTTGATAAAACCGATTACTTATGTCCATTAGCTGCATTTCGAACGGGAACTATCTAAGAGCTTACATCAATTAAATCAAAATGTACTTAATACAAGTCCATATAATATTGCAAATTGGGGGCAAAGGGGCAAGTTATCGGATGAGTTATCGAAAGAATATGAGAAGCTTGTACTGCTTATGGTGCACACGAGTATGCATGCCGAATTCGAGGCACTCATACAGGCGGACGGACGGACGGACAGACGGACAAGGCTATATCGACTCAGCTCGTCACACTGATCAAGAATATATAAACTTTATGGGGTCTGCGATGATTCCTTCTGCCCGTTACATACTTTTTCAGAGAACCATTATACCCTGAAAACGTATATTAAGTCATAATTGTTTTACTGCTTGATTGTTGTTGCCTGCCAGTCTGAGATTCAAAATTCGGGAATTCATCGCACTTATTCGTATATACCCTCTTCTCAAATAGTTCCTATAATATCAAGTTTAGCTCATCTCCAAAAATTCTTCACAACATATCATGCTTCATGTTCAAATTTACACTTGTTCCAGGGGAGCCCTGGATTATAACTCGCTGAAAAATAGAAATTTTGAGAAACTTTAGATGAAAGTTGTACTACAAATGTATTTTGTTTTTTTTTTTTTTTTTGGCAAGAGCAAATGCTGGAGCGGCTGGCCAAAAAATATAATAAAATATCTTTAAAGACTAACACAAAGCCAATTTAGTATCAGAGACATTTCCACATTTATCTAGGTATTTTCCGCATAGAGTACCAAGTTTTTCAATTTATTTATTTTCCCTACACTCTACTAAACTCTCCCTAAACACATCGGCAACTCACCTAATTAGGTCTGGATTTTTTCCCGAAACTCCATTCGACTATTGAACTGTTTTGGATCTGTCACGCCCAACGTCGAACTTGTTCGATTTCAATGGGTATTTCTATGAATTGCTAACGAAGCATCGAAGACTATAAAACTTACTGAGCTGTGAATCGAACGAACAGTTCACCAGCAACAATGCAGCCAGCTGTAAGTATTAAACTGTTTAATCAACTATAGCGCATACTAGAGGCCTGCACGAATGCATTTAAAACGCTAGCCGAGACACTCGTGTTTTGGTAGTGAAAATTGACATTTAAAACCATAATATCATTAATCATGGCCAATTAATTAGCCAATTCTAGCCTGATTTTTCGTTTCGTTTGTCTAGGTTCTTGTTTTACTCCGCTCAAAGCGTAAAAAGTAAAGTAAAACAGAATTCTTGGCGACTCTGAGTACCATTCGTTTCGTTTTGCAGCAATGCTTGCGATGCTCAAACACTTGCAAATATCAGTATATTTGGAAGGCGACCGCAAGCACGTATACCCATGCAGGGCTCTAAGGCATACTTATATTCGATTTATTTATGACTTTTCCAGATTTTCTATACGATTGTGTTGTTCGGATTGGGATCGGTGGCAATAGAGGCACGCCCCTTCAACAGTGCAACAGAAGATCGCTCGATCACATCTGACGCAAAGAATAAGTCGAAAATTGGAGTTCATATGGATATTTCTGAGGATATGGCAGTTGATAAGGAGAGAACAGTGGAACCCTTAATACCAAACTCTGCAACAATAAGCCCCAGCGTAATGGCCAGGGCTCAACAAGAAAACGATAAGGATACAACAACAACAAGCCCAGTAAAAGCCAAGTCCTCAACAATTTTCCCAACGATTACGATTCAACAACGGATTGATGAGGATGCATCAACTGCAAGAAATACCCTTATGGAGCCCATAGAAGCCAAGTCTTCTATGACCAGCGCCAGCCCGAAGATCAGCGCTGCAACAGTGTTGAATAACGGCAAATCCAGTCAAAGCAAGACAGCAGTGGAAACCTTGAAGTCCAGTTCCGCATCAACAACAACAACTGATATGACACCGCTTGGAATTGAGCCCAGATTGAGTGTTACGCTCCTAAAAATTCTAACACGTGTCGGCTAAGTTCATTCACAATAATAATCTCTTTAATCAGATAAAGTCAATTACATATGCCAATTAGCTGCATTTGGAATGGGAATTATCTAAGAGCTTACATCAATTATATCAGAATGTACTTAATATAAGTCTATATAGTATTAAAGTGAAAACTTTTCCAAATGTCTACGTGATTTTCCCCTCAGTATTTAAATTGCGCCGCTATTGGTGTTGCTGTTGCTGTTGGTAATCAAAATAGTTATTAGTGTCAATCTTGACTCTCGCTCAATGCAATCGGAAAATCGAGCTCTCAACACCAACACAGAACAGGTGGGACTAAGGCAGACGGGCATAAGCGACTGCAAAATGCTAGTTTATGTTAAAAAATATAGTTACATTTATGAAATTGATAGAGATTTATGCCAGTATAACTATAATAAATACAACTTTCTTCTCTATTTCCCAAAACTCTTTCAATATATAGTCACTCTAGGAACTAGAATCTGGAATCAGATTATTCTACATTTAAGGGTGTTACGCTTATCAGGCAGTTCTATTCCAGAATATATCATTCAAAGCTCAATTGTGTTTGGCTCTAGATATAGTAATTCCCCATTTGCCATGGGCATTCTCAAACATCTGAAGCTAGACCTCACACAAACTGCATCACAATCAATATACCCCTTTACCCTTCTGAGCGAGCAACAGTACATTAGCTTAAGTTAGACAACTTGTTTATGTGATAAAACCGTGGAATAAACAGTGCGGAATGGCTAGCTCATTCAATAATTTCTGATTCCGAGTGTCTCAATTGCAACCGGTCCAACTAGTTTGCATTACTATATGGAATCACGATCAGTAGATATATTGCTCGGCATATATCAAATATGGATAAACATTTTCAGACACGTTTAGTGCATTGTAAGAGCTTCAACTAGAATGTTGAAGGGAATCGCAGTGAGTATGCAATTGTGAATTGTGAATCGAATCGTGAATCGAATTGTGAAATAAGTTCGAATATGAATATTTCGCAGTTATTGTGCTTCTTGCTGTTGCTTTGCGGGTACATCAAGCATAATCATGCCGCGACTAAAGTATTTTACGAATTTCAGTAAGTTTAGTTAAGCTTTTAGTAAATGAAATAAAGGAATTCTCTATTGGCATTTTTAGCATACGTGAGCAGAACACTGAACGCAATGAAACGGTGCTAAGCACTCCAAACAACAATAAAACAGAAGTCAAGCCCGATTTGATTATAACAGGCAAACACACCTCGAGTGTCCTGCTGAATGGCAAGGATGAAAACTCACCCAACAGCGTCTATACGGAGACAGCCTTCTACACAGCCGACGATAGCGGCTATCATGTCACCCACAACATAAGCATCCAGCCAGCTGTACTGGACCCCCAGCTCAACGGCGTAACACTAAAAGTGATCGTGGGCTAACGGCAATTGAATGTATTACACAATTGTCTATAAATGGGAGCAGGGAGTTACAATATACGAACAACTAATGTCGGAAGATTAGAATTATTTATTCAAATAAACCAGCTCAACAGACTGAGCATGTTTTACAGTAGTGGAAAATCTTACTTTCTAAATGAATATCGTAAACGATCTGCATGTATCGTAAATGATATTCATGTATCGCATTTATATAATCATATTTACATATCACATATAGATGTACATATAGGATAACAGTACCCATCTATAATAAGCGGATTAATTTGCCAATTTGCATATACCAATTTGCATATATCGTATACGATATTCATATATCGTAGGCGGAATTGCGCACACCATGAAATGATTTGCATACTTTGTCAACAATATAGTAATAACTTAAGCGACATTCACATATCGTATACGATATTCATATAGTACAATTATTTTCTTACCGTTTGTGAAGTTTCTCTTATTGCTGCGTTGCCCTTCACACAATGCTCGTAACAATTTCTAGTCAAACACTTTTAAGGCAATTCCGAATGAGCTACCAGAGGCTGCTTCAATTAGAGAGGCCGGTCGTTGAAAGTGTTACAGAAATTTGAGAAGAATAAATCTATTGTTTTTCCTGCAAAGAGACAACCGAAATTGTAAATAAGGGATACATTAATTAGACGTAAATAGTAGATAAACAAATAGCTTAAATGAGGAAAACACAAATTTTCATTATTCACTCATTCACAATTTCTCGGTGCTCGCTCGTATGTAAAACGATCCCAGCCTTGGCCAGGGCAAAGCAACTGAGAAAGTCATAGAATCATTGGAACTAAAAGCGAGAGGCAATGCAAAATTATGAAAACAAGAAAAGCAAAGCAAGTGAGAGTGCTCTAAGCGAATATACCCGACTACCAGATACCCTAAGTCTCAGTCAAGGCTGTCCTTGCAATCAGCCTGGACTTTATGTATTCAGATGGATGTCCAAAATCGAGAACATAAAATATCCCTGACAGGAATCTAATATCGCGTTTTCTATCAATAAGAAAACGAGATTACATATTGAATAGTCGAACATAAATCGAGAGAACTAAACTAAGAATTTAAAGATGTTTCGTTCCCTCGACCAAATCAATTTACTCCATTTGCACTTTTTCAATGTTTACAGGGTATACACCACATACTACCTTGTGGGTCAAGTGCGCGAGAGCCTACGAACAAAAATAATAAACAAACAAAAACAGTGATGCTGCCCGGCCCGATCAAGTGAGAGTGAGAGAGGAACAGCGAATTGAATTGGGTCAGCGGGGTTATTAAAATGGAGAGCAAAAAATTTGTTGCAACGGTTAATAAAGCTAATTAATTAATCAAGCGAGCAAACTGACGAGACTGACGAGGTAAGAGAGGCTGGCGAGGCTAGCGAGGCGGTCGACGATAAGCAGTTGTCGCCGCCGCCCCAAGTCAAAAATCGACGCAAAGCTCAATTCGAGCTTAGTTTTCTATCAGCAACTAAACGGAGCGCATCAGCAATACGAGAATGGATCTTAGCAAGCAGCTGCTGGTGGGCGTGGCGCTCTTGACGCTGGCCTGGAGTACTACCGGGGCGTATCCTGCGGCGAACAACTACACCACGGACATACTGCGCCTGGCCAAGGCAGCGCACATCAAGGCCTACCTGAGCACGGGCGAGCCGAGGCCGTGCGAGAACTTCTACAACTTCGCCTGCGGCAATTGGCCGCGCCTGCATCCCGCACGGCTGCACAACAAGAAGACGAACTACCTCGAGGAGCTGCAGGAGCTGTTCGTGCGCAAGAGCGCGGACATGCTGAAGAGCAGCAAGACGAGTGCCGACAGCAGCGCCGATCGCGTGCTGAAGCGATTCTACGTCTCCTGCCACGCCCAGGCGAACGACACGCGCTCGGCGCTGGAGGCTCTGCTGCAGGTGACCGACTTCCGAGGCGGCTGGCCAGAGATTCGAGTGCCGTCGTGGTACTACTACGAGTACGATTGGCTGCAGGCGGTGGCCATGCTCAAGCGGCGCCTGGGCGTCGATATATTCATTGGCCTGGACGTGGTGCTCGACTACAAGGAGGAGAACATGCATCGGCTCAAGATCGGCGCGCCCCAGCTGCCCCTGGGCCAACGCCGTCAATACCTTGATGCGGCCTTCCACGAGGCACGCGAGCGCTACGAGGAGGCCATTCGCCAGAAGCTCGAGGGCTACTTCCCACAGCAATCGGAGCGCTGGCAGCACGAGGTCGCCGCCCAGGTGCTGCAGATTGAGCAGCAGCTGGCCAAGGGCTTGCCCCACAATCCCGCGCTCACGCTGGAGCAGACAACGCGTCTCCGCACAGCGGCCGAGATGAAGGCGGCCTACGGCAGCTACGTGGACGTGAGCCGCTACTTGCAGATGATCTACAACGACACCCTCTACGTGGATCTGTACGAGACGCCGGAGGACTACATGTCCAACCTCGTGGATGTGATACGAAACACGCCAAAGCTCCACCTGGCCAACTACACGATCTGGCGTGCCCTGGACACGCTCGATCAGGCACGCGTGCCGCTCAACGCTCAGCCGGGCATCTGGTGTGTGCAGCTGGTGCGCCAGTACTTCCCGCAGCACCTGGAGAGCCTCTTCCATCGCAACTTCAACAACATGCAGATGATCAACGAGCTGCAGTCCACCTGGGCGGACATCAAGCGCGTCTTCCGCGAGGATCTGCAGGCATCCACCGATCTCCACTGGCTCACGCTCGAGACCCGGCAGAAGGCCATTGCCAAGCTGGAGGCCCTGGAGCTGCAATTCCGCAACCACGACGACACCCAGCTGATACGACAAATGCACGGCTTGAATCTGCACCAGGATCAGTTCTATGCGAACCTGGTCAAGGTTCTGCAATGGCGCACCCAGCGCCATCTGGCGAAACTCGTCGAGGAGCCGCGGCTGACGGACAAGGTGTACAAGGTGCCGCACTACGAGCTGACCACCAACAAGATGCAGATCCCAATCACCTTCCTGCAGGCCCGCTTCTTCTGGGATCCCGTCTACCCGAACGCCCTCAAGTACGGCACCATCGGTGTGCTGCTGGCCCGCCAAATGCTCCACGGCTTCGACGACGTGGGTCGGCGCTACGACCGACACGGCTATCGCAACAACTGGTGGGACCTCACCTCGGAGACTTCCTACTTACGTCGCGCCCAGTGCTTCCAGGAGCAATACGCCGTCTTTGTCCAGTTCAGAGACAAGCCCGTCCAGGACAAGGGACTGCTCAGTCGAATCGTGGCCGATAACGGCGCCCTAAGCATCGCCTATCGCGCCTACTCCAAGTGGCTGAGGAACTCGGCTGAAACATCGGCGACTTATCAACGCGAACGCCTGCCCCTGCTCGACCACACAGAGAACGAGCTCTTCTTCTTGGCCTATGCTCAGCTTTACTGCTCCGACTATCCCGAGTCCGTGGAGCTCTACGAGGAGCTACCAGAGCCGTTCCGCGTAAATACGGCTCTTTCCAACTCTGAGCAGTTTGCACAAGCCTTCAGCTGCTCCAAAAGCGATAAGCTCAACGCTCGCTTCAAATGCGCACTCTATTAAAATGTTTGCCCAGACATCATTTTTCTATACACACACACACACGCACACATACGTCCACATATTAATATATATATGTACTAAAATTCCAATAAAACTATGCACATTTTAGACTCTTCTTGATTTTATAGGGAAGAGAGGGCATATTGAAGATGTTTGCCAACCTGATCGTCTCTCTCTCTCTCTCTCTCTCTCTCTCTCTCTCTCTCTCTCTCTCACTTTCTCAGACAAGATATCTCGTAAACTCTAAAAGCTATAGACCTGATTCCTTCTTATAGCAATGCCTAACACAAGTCAAGTAATGCAGGGTATCTATTTCTTAGTCTGCTCAGACTATTGTTGCCTCTCGCTCAGCACATCTCGTCGTGTTTCCTCTCCCTCTCTCCATGATAACCTCGGCATGAACTACGGCGCTCTTATCAGACTCTGTTTGAGGCCGAGCTCTGCGGCGAGCGTTGACGGTAGTAGTTGAGAGCAACTCAAAGATGCAGCAGCATGTTAGAGTCTGGCTATACAACGGTTCTGCTCGCGCTGGCGCTGATGCTGCTGCTTGCTGCAGCTGGTCAAGCACCTGGCGAGGATAGCGTTGGCTTTCAGCGGGTCTATCAGACGGAGGAGACGGTGCGCCAGAGCAAGGCGCAAGAGATGCGTCGCCAAATCAATCTGCGCGCCAATCCCTGCACAGACTTTTACGAGTACGCCTGCGGCAATTGGGAGACAGAGACGACGCCGCAGCTGAGGGTCGAGCATCGCATCAGTGCGGAGCTGCAGCGCCTGCTGGAGGAGTCCGTGCACCGCAAGGACAGTGGGCTGGTGCGCCAGGCCAAGGAGTTTTATCAATCGTGCCTGATTGCCGAGGCGCAGCGCAGCCAGCAGCAGGTCTTCCTCAGCGAGTTCATACAGCAGAATGGCGGCTTTCCGGCGGTGCCAGGCGCCAAGTGGAGCGCGTATAATCGGGACTATAATTGGGCGCAGGTAGCTGGAAAATTAAGACGGCACTACGGCATGGACATCTTGATTGGACTGCGTGTTAGCTACAATTACGCCAGCGTGCAGGAGAACAGCATCTACCTCAGCGAGCCCTCGACTCTGATACCCAGCGAGCTGTGCAGCAAGCGCCGTCTCAATAGACTCGATGCGGCCTATGGGGAGCTCGAGCGCCTGGTGACGGAGCAGCTGCGCACCTGGCTGGCCATGGGCAATGAGGAGTCGGCTCGATTGGCAGCCGAGATAATTCGCTTCGAGCTCGAGCTATGCGACGGGATGCAAGGCCTCGAGCCATGGGATGCTGAGCTGCATCTGTACTCGACGAACTTCACGCGCAAGACTCTGGCGGAACTGGGGCAGCTGTACGGCCTGGATTTCGAGACCTACGTGACGAACGTCTATGAGCAAACGGTCTTCAGACCCGTCTACATGGCAGCGCCGAGCTATTATCGTCAGCTGCGGCGCACGCTGGGCACACGCAACGGCACTCAAATAGCCAATTACATAATGTACCGGGCAGTCGCCGCTTTGACATTTCCGCTCGGGGACACGCCGGAGCACAGGCCGGCCCTCTGCTTGGACAGAGTTAGGCAACTGCTGCCCAGAGCGCTGGGCGAGCTCTATGAGGCGCGCTACGCCCTGGAGGAGTCGAAGCAACAGCAGCTGCTGCAGCTCTACGACCACCTGAAGGAATCACTCAAGCATAGCGTCAGCGCCGAGTGGCTGGAGGAGGGCAGTCGACGCATCGCCCAGCGCAAGCTGAGTCTACTGCAGCTGTCAATGCCCAGCTATGAGCAGCCGCTGATACTGAAGCTTCAGCTCGAGCGCCACAACTACTGGCACAATCTGCGACAGCTCATGGAGCAAGTGCAGCTGCAGCAGCAGAAGCGGGAGGCCGAAGAGAACCTGCCCCTGCCCACTGATCCAGTTGAGGCGTACGAGACACGCGTGGTCTATCGGCCGCTGCAGCGGCGTCTGGAAATGGGCTGGGCGCTGCTGCAGCCCCCGGAGTACGACGAGCGCTACGGCCACGCCCAGCGCTACGGCACGCTGGGCGTTGGCCTAGCCCGTCCGCTGGTCTCCGCCTTCGATGAGCTGCACTGGTCGGCGGGCTTGCTCGAGCACGACAACTGGGACAGACTGACCGCCTGGAGGTATCACAACCGCAGTGAATGCTTCGCTCGCCAGGTCGAGGAGTACCTGCAGCGCAACGAGACCGCAACGAAGCAGCTGATAAATGACAGCGCCGCCTTAAATATCGCCTTCAATGCCTACCTCAACTGGCTGAGTCTGCAGGCGCCCAACAACGACTTCGTCCGGCTCTCCAAGGAGACTCTGCCTGGCCTCAACTACTCCAACACGGCGCTCTTCTTCCTCTCCTTTGCCCAGCAGCACTGCCAGCCCAGGGACAGGGAGCAGCGCCAGCCGTGGCCCCAGCTATGGCCCACGCTCACGTACAGCGCCAGGCAGACGCACAGCTGGACCCGCTTGGCAGTGAATGGACCGTTGCGCAACTCGGCCGAATTCGCACGTGAATTCCACTGCCCACCTGGATCCGCAATGAATCCATTCGACAAGTGTGTCATCTACTGAGCTAGCTTAGCTGATATACCTTTATAAATGCGCCTTCAATAAAGTATTTTCTACCCACTCAAATTCCCATGATTTTCCATCAATACCCATTTAGCAAGCAACAGGAAGTGCTCGACTAGTAAATACCCTGAACTCTGCATTGAGCTGTTGTTACAATCTGTCCTAGGTTTCTTCTATATGCATTATCAGCGCTTGCGCTTGGCCTTCCCACAACATGAGAAATAGTCTAGCTGAACTTGGATTCTACACGATTGACTTGAATCTCTAATCTTTAATATTTCGGTTGATTCAGAGCATATGTAGAAAATGAAGGTTTTATCCATTCATAATTAATATTAACACATTGGATTTCTGCAATTGAAATATTCTTCAAGCTATCGATATTTATCGATATTTGTAATTAATTGTTCATCAAAATGTCTTATGAATTATCTTTGTATTCAAAACCAAATCATACACATTTCTAATATGATATCTCTAGCTTTAAGGCTCTTCAAGCTTTGCTGATATCGATATTTATCGATTAATTTAATCTGGCATAATTTATCTAAAGCAAATAACAAACTTTTTAATGCACTAAGTATCCAAGAACGACTGACGAACGCACAAGCCGCCCCAACAAACGATAGACCTGATTCTTGCTTTCGATAACAGTTACATTCATTGAGAGCCAGCGACGTGCGAGGTCGACGTTTGTTTGCTTCTCTTTGGCTTTCGAAGTGCTCGTCTCTTTGGCGATAACCCCAGGAACCAGAACGGGAGTACATTGAGCGCACACTTGACCCCAATTCGTCAAGTTCATGAGCGGAAAATTTATACGACTAAGCAATGCTTATCAATCCATCAAACAGAGCTGGAGCTGGCTCAGTTGATTCTAGAACGCTAAAATGAGAACTACACGATTTGCACAGATTTTTACGCTCTGCCTGCTTCAGCTGTTCGGGGCAGCTTTTGCAGCTGGACCCACGTACAGGTACAACAACATCAACACGAATCGTGGCGGCGCTGCTGCTGCTGCCATGCACATTCACGGGCACGGCCACAGCAATAGCCACAGCAACAGCAACAGCATTGTGGACAGTCGCCAGGAGCAGAGAATACGCCAGAGCATGTCCAGAGACATGCTCAAGTATATGAACCTGAGCTCAGATCCCTGCGCCGACTTCTACGAGTATGCCTGCGGCAACTGGGGCCGTTATCACACGCGTCAGCTGCGCGAAGGTGAGCTGATAACGGCGCAGCACTTGATGGAGACCCGCATTGTGGAGCAACTGCAGCAGCTGCTGACTCTTCCGCTGTCGGCCAACGACCTGAGTCCGGTGAGCGCTGCGAATGTGCGGAAGGTGCGCAGCTTCTACGACTCCTGCGTGGCCGTGGAGGCCAATGCGGCGGAGCGCCGCCAATTCCTGATGAAGGTCCTGCGGGAGCACGGCGGACTGCGGAATGTGGCGAACTCCCATTGGAAACACGACTACCACTGGCTGCAAATGCTCGCATCGCTGCGGCGCAACTATGGGCTGGACATACTGATCGGATTCGATATCGATCTCAATCTGCAGCAGATGAGCGGCAAAAGTGTCTACCTGGGCGAGCCTCAGCTGACCATCATTCCGGCGGAGCACTGCAACGCACTCGCCACGCGGCAGGCGAACGTGCGCGACGAGGTCTACGAGCAGATCCAGCAGCAGGTGGCGGACAACATGCGGGATTGGTTCGAAATGGAGAGCGGCGAGGCGGCGCGCTTCGGCGGCGACATCATTCGCTTCGAGTTCGAGCTGTGCAAGCGCATGCGCGAGCAGGAGACGCTGCCTCCAGTGGAGGCCAGCAGTCCGGAGTTCCCGCCCGTCTACAGCGGACGGTCGCGCGTCGGGCAGGAGCGACTGCGTCAGCAGCAGCCTGGCGGCAGTCCGCAGTACCCGCGCATGAAGCTGATCGAGCTGACCACCAAAATGGGCACCTGGCTGGACTTTAAGCTCTTCGTGGAGAGCATTGTGGAGACCGGTTATCCGGACTACGTCTACCTGCGCTCGCCCAGCTACCTGGCCCACCTGGCGCGCACGGCGAAGAGCAACAACCAGGTGACCATTTCGAGCTACATTCTGTACCGAGCTCTGTTCGAGCTCAACCAGCCGCCCGAGGAGCAGGCGATGATGCGTCCCCGCCAATGCGTGCGCGTCATGCAGCGACTCTTCCCCCAGGTGCTGGGCGACATGTACCAGAGGCACGTGCAGCGCGACGACGTGCAGCACGACATGGAGGATGTGTTCAGTGACCTTGTCAAGGCCTTCGATCAGCAGCTCCGGGTCGAGTGGCTGGACGACAGCGACCGGCGCACCGCCCGCACCCGACTAGCCCAGTACCACACACAGTTCCCGGACTATCAGGGCGTCGACCTAGCGGGCCTGCACTTCCAGAAGAACGAGGACTACTGGCACAAGCTGGAGACGACGCTGCGCTACAATTCACGCGAGTATCTGAATCAGCTGCGCGGCAACGACTTCGGGCAGATGACGGAGAACTCGCTCAACGCCTTCGAGGTGCGAGCGGCGCTGGAGCCGCGCCAGCACGCGGTGCTCGTCGGCTGGGGCCTCATGCAGGCGCCCTACTACAGTCACTACTACCCGAAGGCCTTGAGGTATGCCCTGCTGGGGCAACGCCTGGCCGCGGCACTGCTGCAGGCCTTCGATGACGAGGGCTGGAACAGGCATCCGCAAGCGACGGCGCCCTGGAACGAACTAACCATGTCTGGCTATCGCAATGTCACCGAATGCCAGCGAGCTCAGTACAGCAACTACTTGTCGGATCAGCCCAGCGAATTCCGCAACGCCACGAGACTGAGGGAAATCATAGCCGAGACTGGAGCTCTCAACGTGGCCTTCAATGCGTACTTGAGCTGGTTGGAACAGATAGACTCCAAGATGGTTCCTTTGCTCATACGCGAAACACTGCCCGAACTGAACTTCACCAACACTCAGCTATTCTTCATCTACTTCGCCCAGCTGCGCTGCTGGGCCAAGCAGAACGAGGAGCCCCCCTCAGAGGCCATGCCGCTCCTCCAGCACACGCCACAGCGCTGGGATGTCAATGGGCCACTGAGCAACTCGGAGGAATTCGGCAAGGAGTTCAATTGCCCTCTGGGCACCAACATGAACAGCGGCAATAAATGCTTGATATTCTAAAGCTTAACTCCAGATAGTTGCAGTTGAAACTGGAGTGTCGAGTGTACAAAGTCTCTGCTAGGCAATAATATCGAATATAATATAATCCATTCATGCTCATTATATCTAGTTAATAGAGTATACAACAAATACACAGATGTTTAGGCTAATTGAGTTTGTCTTTTACTTGAAATTAATGAATTTTTTAGGGTGTAACCGGAAATGAGTATGGAGCAAATAAGAACCGACTGCGAAATACTCGTCCCAGACTCAAAGGCAACTACAAATACTTCTACGAATGCGAATATTTTCTGATTGTTGGGACTTGGATACGCTGGCTTCTTGATCTAATTTAGTCCAAGCTCTAGCTTGTCTTCATATATATGAAGAGAAATATTTATGCAAAGCCAATATACTCCCACTTTAGACAACAGCATATTTAATCCGTATCTCAAGATTCCATAAGTATTTATAGTTTATCTTCTTATTTTCACAAGATAGATTTTACAAATAAGATAGGTGAGGCGTGAAGTATATCTAGTGGAAATGATCTATGGGAATATATCGAAATTTTATTTCATAACTCAATATTTATGTCAGCAAATACGAAGAGACTTCTTCAACATAAATCTAATAAATTTTTAGGGTGTGACAAGAAAAGCGATGGGTCTTACACATAGCCAACATAGATGTTCACATATATATAAATACACATATACACGTGTATATAACTATGTCAACGTCGATGGAGGCGCAGTTGAGCGTAGCATGCGATTCGGTTTCAAAGCAGAATTAAGCACTTGAACACGCACCGCCAGCCAAGATGGATGCAGAAAAAACAATATTGAGCTATGTGCATGTGTATCAATATATCTCTCTATATATAAGACAGATATATAAATATACCAGGCACACATGTGCTTATGTAGTCGGAGCGAAACTGCGTATGTAGGTCGTTGTTGACCTTCAACTGACAATCGATGACTTGAATGGCGACTATTGAAATCGTTTTGCTTCTTTTGTGACTCACGTACTTCCGTCTTATAAAGGATTGAATATGGATTGTATTACAAAAGAGAACAAAAACACATATGGGGGAAAGCAGCGGACTTACTCAAATTTAACAAGTTTGCAACGTTCTCTGATATGAGCAACGGTTCTTTATCAATTTACCTTTTAATCGAGCAAGTCATTTAGAACAGTCGATTTAATAAAAATATAGAAATATATTATGTTACATGTATTAATATATATGTGGTTGGTTTTATGTTTTAAATAAAGCTGTGTGTGAGCGTATCTGAGTTCCTTACACTAAAACAAAAGCAGAAAAGAAAACTCTGTTGCCACAGTATTGAATTACGAATGGATAAACAATATGGAATCCAATTATTTATAACAACTTGCGTGAATCATATGAAAAGAAAGAATACTCGAAGCGAGAGTGCTCGGCTGGTAAGTACTTTCAATCGATACAGCTGTTCGATAAGGCTAGGGTATTGCAGTGTCTATATATTGAATTTGTTTACTCTTTAATCTATATTCATTTGAAGTTTGTTATCGACTTTCATTCCTTCCCTCGGACGGATTCTGGAAACAAGAGCAGATTGAATCAAGTCGACTCGACCACCATATGCAATGTTTTCTCAAGAAAAAAAGCAAAGAAAAAATTCAATAACTTGAAATCGTAATGTTAAATAATATCCGTTGACATTTAATAATTTCAGCTGCATCAATATTACAGAGAAAATCTATTGAAAAGCAGCTGGAAATGCCAACAAGTGACTGTGACAGCACCTGAGTCACTTTTTTCAGCTAACAATACGAAAGGTGCATGGAACAGAAATAAAATAGTCTCCCGGGTTCTTCAGATAAATCAAGTAGACAAACCCTCAAATAAATCAAACAAACCCCATGCGTAAGTTTCTCAGCAGCAGATGACCCAGTTTCCGACAGAGCCAGAGCCCCTCTGCACATAGATAGATACCCCAATGATCCCTCCTCGGAGTGATATTTGTCTGCTTCGTGCTCGCTGTTGGGGCGAGCGCAGCCACTTGAGTTTGCTATCTTGGCATTATGTATAATACGTTATTTGATTTACACATTTTTGACCCCAATGCGAGAATGTTTTACATTTATTTCTAATGACAGGGGCGCTTCTGGTTGCAGCTCTGATCAAGTGCCAAATGGGTTTCCTACCAGGGTTCATTAATCCTAAATGATGAACAAGTAGCGTTATCTACAAAGTTTCGGGAATACTAAACAAAACGAGCTATCTGTTATGGGACATACTTTTAGAGTTACGAATACTTTACACTGGACTACAAGAACTCTTGTAGGAGAAATCAAGGGACATGACATGATTCTAAAGAGTCTTCCACTCGTTCAGGGATTGCAAAGATCTTATGCGATGTTCGTATTGTTTTCCGGCGGCGTAAATTTAGTTTACTTTGCAATTCTAGCCTAATCCAGAAAAACTACAGAAATAAACTTGGGAACACTAACACTAATTATTCATGTATCACAAAAATCAAATTATATTTTGTTGTACAGTGCAATCAAACATACACATATGTATGTACACACATCCACCTCGTGTGTAGGCGTCGATGACAACTCACAGACTCTTCATATATGGCCTGGATATTCAAGTATGAAAACACTTTACATTCGAGTTTGGCAAACAATTAATAAAGAAATTTATTTTGTTATTCAATTATTCGTATCTATCTGCGTATGCGAGCAGCAAATTTTGGACACGAATGCGAAACTCCTATTTGGCCTTAGATATTTGCATAAATATTTACACTTGGAAAAATAATTACATGAAGCCAATCAAAATCTGTGAGAAACAGAAAAACAAAATGTAAATATTGAAGTTAAGCATAATTAATTCATTGAACTGAAATTAACACCGTTTCGATCCGGTTAGGTGGCAGCAAAGCTATTGCGACATAGCTGAACCCCAGCCGAACGAACAGCTGGTTCATGTCAAGGTGCGAAAGAGAGACAGCGAGAGAGAGAGAGAGAGCGTCGGCGAGAGAGCTCCAGAGAGCGCGCATACATATTTGATAAAGAGAAAAATCGATTTTTCAAAACAAATTCAACCTTTTGCCACTGCCACGGGGTTGTATGAAAAAACATTCATTTAGAGAACGGAATTCATATTAATTATATTTTCAGCTGCATGCACACTTACTTAAAGAATGTATATAACGTAATCAAATGAACTCCGTTACGAATAACACTTTGCAACACACTTGGCCATTGTTTCAATTATATACACATGACTCTCGAATCGATAAAGCTCCAGCACGTAGTTTTTATAGAACTGTGCGATAATATGCATACGTATACTTTTACATTTATACGTATATATGTATGTGTGTTTAAAGAATATACATACTAAACACTTGCAAATTAATCAGTTGCCACACACGAACTTTTCCTTGAGCACTTGCCATAGATTAGCATTAATGTTGAAATGCACTACGCACTGGAAACGAAATTCTCAACACGCTCGGAGAGAGCAAAAGACAGCGAAAGACAGCGAAAAAGAGAGAGTGCAAACGTTGCGTTATGGTGGGATAGAGCGAGGGGCACTGCGGGTGTGGTGAATACAACGAAACGCGCCTTGTGCCCTGTATATACACACACATTGATTAATCAATACGTGCCGCAAACAAATAATAAAATGTTATTTATACGTTAAGAACACCAACCACTTTGTTTAAACAATAAACTTGTTGTTTTTGTTTTTATTTTTAACTAAGAAAATAATCGAATAAACGCAACGACCGTCCGAACGAACAAACCCAATAAACGGGCGACGCGCAACCGTCGCTGTGGGCCGCTGCTTTGTAACTCATCGAGGCGTTCGCGCTCGCACTCGCACTCGCACTCACGCTCGCTCCACAACTCGCTGTGGCGCTGCCGCAGCATAAGCAGCGACGTCGCCTGCTCTCCAGGCGCATAACTTGACCAACATAATCGCATATGTAAGTGCAGAGCAACGGCAGAGAGACGGAAAGAAAGAGAGAGAGCGAGTTCTTAGTCACCCGTTGGGTGGGAGTGCATGCAATAAAACAATGAAATTGGAACATTCTGTGTGACACACAGTCGGGCTACCTGATAAGCTACAGTTACTGTTAGCGCACCGGGAAGCCAAATATCAGAGCAGATCGTCTCGTAGTATATGTATGTATGCTTATATAATTAGCGTTATAAATGGGCAATTTGTGCAGGTAAACAAACGAAGTAGTTTGATCAATGAGTACTACATATAAGGAATACCCCCAACCTATCAACTGAAATTTCAAAAACTTTCAATGCGCAGGCCCATAAAAATATCTCTTTGGAGCATGGAGTTTGGGGTAGCATTAAAAAAGAAAAACCATCCATAATATATTATTTATGTTTATATTGCATGCATAACAGTTGAATAAACTCTACACACTCTCTGCCAATAAGATAAGACAGCCGTCCAATAAAGCCAGCTTTTACTGTATCTTCAATATCGAAAAATAGTAAAAGTCGTGAGAGCGAAAAATACAATTCGAAAATGATTTTTTTTAAGAGATTCGAAAAAAATGTCGACAAGATACTGTTAAATGGAAAACACAAGATAAACAGAGACGTGATAAAAACAAATGCGACACCAAAGCACAAAAGAAATCAAACAGCGGCTGCCAGAAGCGAACAAACGAATCAAAGCGGAACGGAAGCTGAGCTCAAAGCCAACCAAAACGCGGCAGCGAATTAAATTAAATCACAGCAGTGGCAGCCCCCCTGGTTCCCTCTCTTTCTATCACACACACACACACACACATGATTGATGCAGACGCCCAATACGAAATTGTTTTTGTTTCTTTTATAGCTAAATACAAAATATATAAAGTAAAACTCCAAAGACAGCCGTATACTAATTAGCACGGCACATCAACACACACACACAAATAAACATTCATACACCCATATGTATGAGCAATTCACACATACACACACATACAAAGTTGCACCTACAGGTTGATTGGATGAAATTACCTCTTTTGCATTGAATTGTATTAGGCAACTATCTCGACAAACATCTGGCGGGCTGTTGTTGCTGCTGCGCTGACGCTAATGGCAAAGGCAAAGGCAACGCCAACGCCTTCGCCTCTCCCACTTTGTTGTTGCGAATTCCAATCCGCTCTTGCAGTTTTCCAATGTGGGAACGTTTCGTTTAAGCTTCGTTTCGTTGCCAAAAATTTCGATTTTTGTGTTGATTTTGTTGCTTCTCATGTATTTTCTTTTCTCTTTACGTGTGTCTTCCGCTGTTCGATAATTTACTTTTGAATAGTTACTTCTGCGTGTGTGTGTGAGTGTGTGTTTGCAGTTATGTCAACTGTGATTGCTCTTTAATCTTCGATTCGTTTCATGTTTTGTTGTTGCAAAATTCATATGTAAATTATGGACAATGGAATGAATGTACACTCGCGCCTGATTCGTTTGACGTGTTTTCGATTTGACTATATGCCACACGTAGAACAAGGCGACCGCAAAAAAGAAAAGTCGTTCAATTAATTTATGTCGTCCGCAATTTGTCGTGTAAAATTTATATATTTAATACGCAAACTTTCGATGTGGTGTTGGTTTCTCTTCACTTCGTCGCGGCCAGTGTGTACACCCCGACATGACTGCGATAAATAAACTCCAACTGCCAACTGTTACAATGTGAGTGTGACCAGAGCGAGATAGCTGCTGAGAGTGTAGTTGATTTCAGTACGCGAGTTCATGCAACTCAGAGAAACGGTCTCTCTGTCGGCGTCGCAGTTGCAGCAATCAGAACGGTTGTGCTCGCGCTGCCACGCACGTATCGATAACTTTTCGCAAAGCGGCAGGCCAGTTGTTTATTCGAAGAATGAGCAATGTTTTATTAATTATTTTCATAATAACCTTAAGCCAGGCAACATGTGAGACACAATGTGATGCAACAGGGCAATCTACCTGCATTAAAAATGAAGAAATAGAAGTGAAGCTGAATGCAAGTAAATAAACTCAGTCTTGTTTACATCGAGTTTAGGTACTTTTCATATTTTCATATTTTTTTTAGAATTTGATAAATTCACTCGAAACATAGAGAAGGCCTTAGCCAATTACCAGCCATGCACTGCGGATGAAACTGACGTCAATTGCACCTGCTACGCGGCAGGCATCAAGCGAGATCTGGCCCCATACAAATCAACAGGTTTCACCCGGAAGATGATCGAAGACGCCGGCAAATATGGCACGCGGTACAAAATCTATGGGAAGCAGCTATTCAGGGAGGATAACTGTATGTTTCCGGCGCGCTGTCAGGGCATCGAGCACTTTCTGCTGCAGCTGCTGCCGGAGCTAAAGAACATGGATTTAGTGATCAACACTCGAGACTATCCCCAGCTGCATTCGACCTGGCAGCACAAGGGACCCGTTTTCTCGTTCTCTAAGACTACAGAGTATCTGGATATCATGTACCCCGCCTGGACCTTCTGGGCGGGTGGTCCGGCCACCAAGCTGCATCCCACGGGCATTGGACGCTGGGATTTGATGCGTGAGAAACTGGAAAAGGCTGCCAAAGCGATCCCATGGCGAGAGAAGAAGGAAATTGGATTCTTTCGCGGCTCACGCACTTCGGACGAGCGCGATTCGTTGATTTTGCTGTCCAGGCGAAAACCTCAACTGGTGGAGGCGCAATACACCAAGAATCAGGCATGGAAATCGCCCAAGGACACCCTCGATGCGCCGCCAGCGAACGAGGTCTCCTTTGAGGATCACTGCAAATATAAATATTTATTTAACTTTCGCGGCGTTGCGGCCAGTTTTCGCCTGAAGCATCTGTTCCTCTGTGAATCCCTCGTGTTCCACGTCGGCGACGAGTGGCAGGAGTTCTTCTATCACCAGCTGAAGCCTTGGGTCCACTACGTTCCCCTGCACAGCTATCCCAGTCAGGAGGAGTACGAGGACATACTCAACTACTTCAAAAGCCACGATGAACTGGCTCAGCAAATTGCCCAGAGAGGACATGAATTCATTGCTCAGCACCTGAGGATGCAGGATGTCCAGTGCTATTGGCGCAAGCTCCTGAAACGCTATGGGAAGCTGATGAAATATGATGTGAAACCAGATAATACAATGAGACGCATCAGAGGCGGCAGAGATGAGCTCTAGTATTCAAAACTTGCGATCTATAGATCTAAACACTTCAGGAGAAACTCTAACATGTTCCAATCCATTCTATCTCATTTACAAATAAGGAAACGTCTCAAAATGCAATAATACATAAAAGAAAAGCCAATTTTTCATAGAAATGTTTTCGATTTGCTTTTCTTGTACCATTCCATTCTATCTCAAGTATTAATAAGTTGAAATACCTCCAATATATAAGAAAGAAAATCCAATTTTACAATTTTTTAAAATAATTTTACTGGAAATAAATAAGTTTGGCACTATTTTAAGACGTGAAATTTTTGAAAATGATCTCTGTTCTTTTATTTCCTTCCATTCCACTAAAAATAATTGTGAATGGAAACGAACACCAGGTGCATCTATCCTTAGTTATAAATATCTAGAGTAAATGGAATATTACTTGCACTGAATGTTAATATTTGTGCAATTCCATTCTACTCCATTGATAACTTAATAGTCTTATGTTTCTAAAGTTCTAATAACAGTACTACTTTATGTCAAACTGGTAATCAACTTGACTCCACGAAAACATACAAAGTGGAACCACAGATCTGAATTAAAAAAAAAAAAAAAAAAAAAAAAAAATATTTAAGCTTACTATTTCAAATGAAACTTTGGTGGATTCTGTTAGTGTGTTTGATGATGGCGATGGGCTGAGTTTAATGAATGATATTAGTTCTGGGAAAATGTGATTTTTTTTATGAGGAGGAACATTCCATTCGTTAACAACTAAATTATACGCGAATACAGACAATTATAATGTAGGATAAACATAAAAAGGTACGGAACCTAAAGATAAATACGAAATAGCGAACGCTTGGTCGCGCGCTTATTGCAAAGCGGGCATTTGTGGGTGGTAGAAATAGCTGTTTCGATGCAGTGCTTGCAGAAGATGTGACCGCACTTGGTCGAGTAGGGCTCGCGCGTGCGAACGCATTCCAGGCAGACGGGACATTTGTAGGCTTCACGGAATGAGTCCGACTTGTCTAAGTCTAGGCATTCACGCTTTGGACTCGAGGCACCAGCATCAGGCTCTGCAGCTGCTGCCGGCGGGTTGTTGTCGTATAGACGACGCCGATTGACAGCTGTGGGCTCATTGCTCGAGTCCGTCAAATTGATGAAGGCCGGAAGACGGCGGCACGGCTCCGGAGTGCACAGATCGATAACAGCCTCGGGAGTGCGAGGTCTTCCGCTGCGACGAGGTGGAATAAACTCTAGATTGGACAGATCAATAACCTCTTCGGGCTCATCTGTAAATTATAAATTAACCAAATTAATATGCAGCAAAGGTCTGCAATCCTAGTTATCGTCCGCTCATGGGAGACTTCACTGTAGTTGCACTTACTCCTGCCCGTTAAGCGATTATTACGGCGAGCATATGGATTCCTAGGCGTTGAATTGCTGCCCACTGGGCCCAGGCCAATCTGGGTCAAATTATTATCCACTTCCTCGCAGAAGAGGCGAACTAAAGCAATTGTACATGTTTTAAAAATTGAACTATTCAACCAGGTGGGCTACTTACTGCTCGCTATTTCGGCTTCAATTAGATCATGCTGAAATGAGTCGTCCGCTGCCTCCTGCAGGACGTCATCGGTTAAGTCTAATGTGTCTGTCGAGGGCTCCTCCTGAGGTGAACGATTGAAGCTGGAGCTGGAATTGTCCGATGTCATGTTCGACTCGATGGTATTCTCGGGGCTAGAGTTCGATTCGACGGTATTTTCGGGGCTAGAGTTTTCCATCAGCCCGAAAATGGGCGAGCTTACGACGGCTGCAGATGTCTGCAATTGGTGCAGCAATAGAATGAGTTTTTCCAATTTTCAGCAATACACTTACCGCAGGTGTCAACGAGTCAGAAAGTGAAAAATCTGAGAAGCTGGACATATCGCTCGGCTTGTGCAAATTTCAAAAAAGATTTAGACATTTAGGCGGCCTCATCAAAGAAAAAGACATCTATCGACAAGCAGCTGTTGATAGTCTATCGATAGGCGCTGAAATCGCTTCGAGTGTTGAGAAGCGAATCAGCTGCGATATGCCAGCTATCGATATGCCACACGTCACATCAAAACAATACTTCGAGTGTCTAGCAGAAAAACAACAATAAAAAAATTAAGAAATAGTTGACGAATCGCAGCAATGGACAAGGACAGGTTCACGCTTCAGTCCATACGGCAGGACTTGATTGATAACAATCTGCAGGCAAAGGCCATCATACAGGCAAGCGATGAATTTTATGCACACAAACATAAATGTAAACATAAACATAAATCCGCACTTCAGGACATACTCAACAGCAGGTCCTCAATCGCCGAGCTGGAGGAGCTCAATGAGGCGGGACGCGCCAAGTTGTCGGCGATACGAAAGAATATCGAACGGCTCGATGATTGGGCCAGGGACATGGGCGATCCCGCACTGGCCACAGAGGTGGACACACACCGGGAGCAGTTCTCGAAGACTTTACAGGCATTCCGCAAGGCCAACGTCTCCACCATGCTGGAGATAGAGAAGGCCAATCGAGAGGAGCTGATGGCCATCACAGGCGAGAGCGAACTGAGGCAGCGCTCCACAGGCGGCGCGCGGCACAATCGCAGCAGCCTCGTCACGCAGGAGAACGACGTCACAGAGAAAATGCTGGCCATATCGCGACACCTCTCGGAGACCACCCAGAAGAGCGCCGTCACGCTGGAGACCCTGGTCGCCTCCTCCCAGAACGTGGCGGCCACCAGCGACGAGCTGCACAACACAGCCGGCAGCATCACGCAGTCCGGCAAGCTGCTGAAGAAGTACGGGAGGCGCGAGTGCACCGACAAGATGCTGCTCTTCTTCGCCTTCTGCCTGTTCCTGGCCTGCGTCTTCTACATAGTGCAGAAGCGCCTGTTCTAGATTGTCGAGGTGTGTCTGCCTAGCAGCCGGAATTTTGCAACTAGTTTATAAATATAGTCGGTATATGATATCATTCGAGATGAGGGTGCAAAATGCTTTGCTACTTTAAGGGTTACTAATTGTAAACGCACGTATATATACATATATTTATTTCAAATCACAACTGTAAGTTTACCTCCTTGAATAAATACAGAGATTGGATGAGTTTAGTACGGACATCTGGGAACATTGCCGGGATTTGTGAAGCCATTCGTGTTGACCACGCGGCAAATCTCTTTGTAGGATCTCTCCTGGGCTCTGCCTCTGGGTCTCTGGGGTTGTCTATAGGCTGGTGAGGCGGCGGGATAATAGTAGCCTCCTCTTGGCTCGCTCTGGAAGAGTTGATCGAACAAAGTTCTGCCACTGCTGCAAGTCAGCAAAGAGAGACAGATGGTGAAATATATGAATAAAGCGCGCATTTTGACTTTTGGCGGAACTAACTTGAAATGAGCTGATTCGAGTGGATGCTGTGCTACTTATGGGTTTCCTATAACCTTGCACTATTTAAAAACAAAATTTATTGCTGGCTGATAACAGAAATTGATTCAAAAGCAATTTGCGACGTTTTACAGCACTGCCAAGCCGGCGTGCCACAGCTGACAGCAGCCAGCGGCAGCACTGGCAGAATTTGTTTGCGTTTCGTTCGGTTTGCCGGGAGATATTAAGCGTTTTGATAAATATTTATTATGAGTCGCAGCGAGCAGACATTTGAGGATCTGAAATCCTACTTTCGATCTCACAGCAAAATACGCGAGCAGCGGCCGCATATGTCAAAGGTGAGTGCGCCAATGCACGCAGCATGCCTCGATATGTTTTGCAATCTGCTTCTTCTTCGCATTCGCCTTAGGTGCATTCGGTTTGCTGGAATGCAAATGGCTGCCACTTGGCATCGGGCTCCTTTGATAAGACTGTGGCTGTCTACACCCTGGAGCGGGATCGCTTTGTGAAGAACAATGTGTTCCGCGGCCACACAGCCTCCGTGGACCAGTTGTGCTGGCACAAAACGAATCCGGACCAGTTCAGCACGGCGAGCGGCGATAAGACTGTGCGAATCTGGGACATTCGAGTGGGCAAATGTGTCTCAGTCACCAACACAAAGGGCGAGAACATCAACATCGCCTGGTCGCCCGATGGCAAGACGATTGCCGTGGGCAACAAGGAGGACCTGATCACCTTCATCGACACGCGCACCAACAAGATCCGCGTGGAGGAGCCCTTCAGCTTTGAGGTGAACGAGATCTCGTGGAACAATACGAACGACTTGTTCTTCCTGACCAACGGCATGGGCTGCATGCACGTGCTCAGCTATCCCAGTCTGGAGCACTACATGACGCTGAAGGCGCATCCCGCCAATTGCATATGCATTGAGTTCGGACCCACTGGTAAGCCCGACACAGACATGAGTGTTAAAAGCAAACAGTGAGTGAATTTGATTTTAGGCAAATACTTTGCCACGGGCTCAGCGGACGCGCAGGTCTCCCTGTGGGACGCCAACGAGCTGGCCTGCCTGCGCATGATCAGCCGACTGGAGTGGCCAGTGCGCACCATATCCTTCAGCCATGACGAGCGGCTGATCGCCTCGGCCAGCGAGGATCTGCTCATCGACATTGCGTACACGGAGACGGGCGAGCGAGTCACGGATATCCATGTGGACGCCTCCACTTTCACTGTCGCGTGGCATCCCAAGCAGTATCTGCTGGCCTATGCCTGCGACGAAAAGGAAACCATCGGCGATCGGCGGCGCGATGTTGGCAATGTCAAGATATTCGGATTCCCGGAATAATCACGGGAATTAAAGTTCGATTTGTTTGCATTTCGCATGCCTTTAACACGCCTAACAACCAGACGTGTTCTCAATTCAAAGCAGGCCAACAGGATTTGTTAGCCAACAATCAGTTTAGACTTTTGCGATGATTTCTTAACAAATCTGAAATTTGGTTTACCTCCGTCATGTTTTTAAGAGATTCTACGGCCAATAGATGTTTTGTAAAGGTTTTTTGGTAGATGAGAACTTGTTGGCCCGTCTCTTTTATATTATGCAATTAATTTAGGTAAAATAAATATGTAATTTTTCTATACGAATCACTATTGTATATATGTATGTATGTGTATGTAGTACTGAAAGTTAAGAGACTTACTGCTAGAATTGATATTGTTTTACAATAATATTGAATTACTACAGCTAAATGTTCATTAAAGTCTCCTGTTTCGGTTACATATTTCAGTGAAAGTAGTTCCACTTTCCATCTATATCTAATTCTTTAACAGATAATAGTTTGTCTACTATTAATAATCTGGGTTTTCCTTACATTTAATCTATTAGAATGATGCTTATGTAGTATATACATATATAACTTCTTATACATATATCATATATTACAATAATATATTTGTATATATATACTGGAGAATCGTATATCTACACAGGGAACATATAAGGTCTACCTGCAGCCGCATCAGATTTGACAATAGATATAATCTTATATTATATGTATTATATTTTTAAAGAGCAAAACCAAATGCCACATTGAAGCAAAGCAAAAGCTAATTATGACCAGATTATTCGGGCTTTACGACACACAAATAGAATACGGAAATTAGTGGGCATGTTGCACTCGGGCATAACTGACTGCATAATGCACATTCACAACTAAGTAAGAAATGGAAGTTAAATTAAATGGAATAGTCAATATCGGGAATAGCTGACTGCATTATAGGTAAGATATTTGCAGAATAAAAGAATATTTTTTAACAATTTTATGAAATATAAAGCTTATTTTTATAGAAATTAATTTTTTAAATTTTTAATTACATCCCATATAATCTTAATATTCCCATCTTTTACATTACCAATTACAACTCCTCAAACAGTTGTAGACATAAAACCAATACACCCCGTTCGCTTGATGGGCGCGCAGGAAGAGCATTTGCAATCAGTCAACGGCCTAAACCGCAACAGCAAACCGCAGGAGCAGAGCAGAGCAAAGCAAATGCTTGTTATATTTCAGGGTCTGGCATGTAATTAAAAAGCTGTGCAATTTGCGAAATGTTCCACTGGCTCCCAGCCTGCAGCCCTATGGCGATAGTGGCTCTCGGCCCTTGGCTTGTCTTTGCCCTTTTATCTGCTAACTTGCAAGTAGAAATGTCTGTCATATCTCCGAGATATATGTGCACACATCTCCTCGACCTACGTAGCTGCTAGCTGGTATGCACCTGTGTAGCTGTGTAGCTGTGTAACTGTGCATCTCTATATACCTGTGTAGCCCCCTCTATTCGAACTGTTTGTTGTCGTGTAATTTCAGGTCGAGTGCCCTCCAGTTCCGTTGCTTTGTCAGCATTTCTGCAGCTCATTATGAGTTTTGTAATTAATTAGGCATTTGAGCATGACAGCACGTCCTTTTCATGCTTGTTAACTCGTTTATAATGGCAAACAATCAGCTCGAACTCATTGGCCTCAGAGGCCGCACATCTATGGATTACACGAGGAAACGAATTTAATTGAGTTCCAAAGGACATTCAGATTGAGATGGAGATAGACTGAGCCCACAGAATTTTATATGTATTTACATAATTTTAATGAAATTAATTGTTATACCCTGTTCCCCCATTCTGAGAGACTAAATAGGGCTCATTAATTCATATTTAAGGCAGAAGAAGGTGAAGCTTGACCATGGTTTGAATGAATAATCGGAGCTACTGAAAAATCTGCATAACTCTAAAGTAATAATAAAAACGAAATGTAAGTATAGGAGAATACAAGTAAAAGAGTTATTATAAAGATATAAGCCTAAGACTAGTTTAATAAAGCGGAAACAGTAGAGGTCATAATGAAAGTTGTACTACAAATGTTCTTTTTGGCAAGAGCAAATGGTGGAGTGGCTGGCCAAAAAATATAATAAAATATCTTTAAAGTCTAACTCAAAGCCAATCTAGTATCAGAGACATTTCCATATTTATCTAGGCATTTTCCGCATAGAGTACCAAGTTTTCAATTTATTTATTTTCCTTACACTCTACTACACGCAACTATTAACCGGGTTAATCAACTATAGCGCATACTAGAGGCCTGCACGAATGCATTTGAAACGCTTACCGAAATAATCGTGTTTTGGTAGTGAAAATTGAAATTTAAAGCCCTAATTTCAAACTATAGCGCATATTAGGGGCCTGACCGAATGCATTCGAAATGCTAAGCGAGAACCTCGCGTTTTGGTAGTGAAAATTGTAATTTAAGACCCTAATTTCATTAATCATGGCCAATTCGAATTTGTCGCATCGAAGACTATAAAACTTGCTGAGCTGTGAATCGATTGAACAGTGCACCAGAAATAATGAAGTCAGCTGTAAGTATTTAACTTTTTAATCACTGCATTTGAAACGCTAAACGAGACCCTCGTGTTTTGGTAGTGCTTGCTGTCTCAGTGTCTCGTTTTTTTCAAAAAGTGCGCGGCATACTTATATTCAATTTACTTATGACTTCTCTAGATTTTCTATACGATTGTGTTGTTGGGATTGGGATTGGGGGCAATAGAGGCACGGCCTAATGTGGATGCAGGAACTGAACAAAATTTGCTAATCGAGGCCCTAGAAGCCAAGTCTTCTTTGCCCGGCCCCAGCCCAAAAAGTGATTCGACACCGCTTGGAGATCAGCCCAGAATTGGTGGTACGGCCTTAAAAGTTCTAACAGGCTAAGCTCATTCACAATGATAATCTTTTAATTTGATAAAACCGATTACGAATGTCCATTAGCTGCATTTCGAACCAGCTCTATCTAAGAGCTTACATCAATTAAATCAAAATGTACTTAATAAAAGTCTATGTTGTATTGCAAATTGTGGGCAAAGGGGCGTGGTATCCACAATCTGTAGATTACAAAATGTCTGTATTCATTATATGTATTGTATATACATAGTAAGTCTGAGGTCTCTAGGTATAAAAGTGTTCAAATTAGGCTGAAAAAAACAAAATCAAAATTTTAATTATTCTCGATAAGCAATCGGATGAGTTATCGAAAAAATATGATAAACTTGTACTGCGTATGGTACACACGAGTATGCATGTCAAATTTCAGCTCTCTAGCTCTTATAACTTCTCAGATTGACGCACTCATACGGACGAACGGACAGACAGACAGGGCTATATCGACTCAGCTCGTCACGCTGGTCAAGAGTATATATACTTTATGGGGTCTGCGATGATTCCTTCTGCCCGTTACATAGTTTTTCACAAAACCATTATAGCCTGATTTCCCATTTTCAATGGGTTCAGGGTGTAATAAGAGCAGACGAGAATAAGAGAGAACCAAGAAGAGAGAAGCAAAAGAGTTGGATGATATAAACTATGGAGGACTACGTCAGCCCTCTGCTTTAAATTATAAGAGCATAGCAGTTTGGCTTTAGGTAACCCCTAGTCGGTCACTTCCAGCAGCGGCACTCTTGGCGAAACATTTTCGCTTCCTATCTCCATCATCGTGTAAAGGCCAACATTTTCCGACATGTATTCATGTTTATATGTGTGTAATTCCATTCTGAAATTTCTTCAATGAAATTCTTTTCCAAAAAGGCCACGTCCGATATACATAGATGTAGAACTTGATTATCTGGAACCTAATGGATTGGGGGTCGGGATGGCCAGGGCGAGTCTCACAAATCGGCTGTTCGCTGTTTTTATAGGCGCCTTCAATCCATTTTGTAAGCCATTCTATGGCAATAAAGTCCCTCAAGTGAGTGGCTCTAATATGAAATTGAATTTAAATAAACGCAGTCGAGGTCGAGTAAAAGCCGCCGGCACACGTTCCGAATCTGATTTGATTTGTTTGCTTGGGGTTATTGGAGAAGGCAGGGGCATGGGCTTGGCGATTGGGAGGGGGATGGCTGTGGGGGAGGGGGATGAATGAGGCAGGAGCCGATTCGCCCAGCACTTAGCCAAAATTTAATATGCAACAATCTTTGGCAGCAGCGAAATGGAAGGCGCATACAATCAGCCTCATCTACAGTAGCAGGAGGCGCAGCAGGAGCAGCAGGAGCAGCAGGAGCAGTAGGAGCAGCAGGCACAGCAAGAACAGGAGCCAACGGCCAGGAGATGGCGCCGTATGCTTTTATAGCAAGTAAACGTGCTCTAGTTGGCTGTGCCTGACTAGAAATTGTCTTGAAGACTCTCTGTTCTTCATACATGGATTTCACTTGTCGACTCTTCAAGTAACTAACATATTTGGGTGTAAGTATACATGATTAGAAAATGAGTAGGATTCTATTCATTCTAATTTCTATTTCTCCATTTCTTCTAATAAGTTACTCTAAGAATTTCCTTAAGTATTTCATTAAAGTATTTTCCCTAAGTATTTGCTCTAAGTATTTTCTCTAAGTATTTCATCTAATTGTTCCCCTTAAGTATTTCCTCTAAACATTTCCTTTAAATATTTCTTTTAAGTTTTTTCTTAAACAATTTCATTTAAGTATTTTCTCCAAATCTTTAATACTTGGCTGAACGATCACACACTTGACTTCACTTTACTGCACTACAGGACAAACACCCACCAGGCTTGAGAGACCGAAGAAATGCTGCAGCTGTTGCCCTTTATATAGGGCGACTTTCACTCAAAGCCTCAGTCGCGCTCAAATGTTCAGCCCGGCCAGGTAAGAGTCGTTGTAGCCGACCCTTAAGTGACCTCTCTACTGCTCCTAGCTCCGTTTCACTTGCCAATGAGTACTAAATGAGTTCATATATATCTATATCTTATCTGTAGTTCTTCTTCGTTCATTGCTTTTGTTAGGCAGACGGAGAGACAGACTTTGAGATAGACAGGGAGACCGATGTACAGACAGAACGAATAGATATTGCCTCATTAATATCTGCGTGATAAAACTGATGCTCATTCATAATTTTATTTAATAGATGCTATTAACAGCAGTTTCAGCTCTTCGTTAGTTCACTTAAAGACTAGGATTTAGTCTGCTAGGACGCTTAGTCTCGCTGGCTTTAAAGATGTGCAAGATATCCATTGTTTAACTATGTTTTTTAATCGATAACAACGCAACGAGGATAGTTATCGATTTTTAGAAAAAAAAAACTGCACATGCCATACGTGTTCACGTACACCTAAAATATGTAAATAACTTTACTAGCTGAAGGGCTGGATTGGGAGTCAACCCAAGCAGCAGCAGGAACAGCAGCAGCATAACTTCGGCGAAGCAGCTGGATGTCAGGGCAGCTAGTAGTAAAAGACACCCAAATAGCAATAAAAAAACGAGAGCTACTTCTCGAAGAGCAAACAAATTTATAATTCACCAGATTCATTTTGATTGAGGTCTCCGTTTAAAAATGAGGATAACGTTCGGCTTTGGGGGTTCTTTTTATACGGTATTTGAAGAGGGACTACGCGTATGCGTAATTTGTCGATTTCCCTAAATTCGTTCGCCTAACATCTTGTCATACATTTCATCATACGGCCGAGACGAGCGCTTATATCTCCTGAGATCGACGCGATGGAGCATACGGACAGACGGATAGGCCTACATCGGCTCAGCTGAGTTGAGTCAAGCTGAGTCGCGTCGGTGGCATTCAGTGGCAGTCTCAGTCTCAGTAGAGTCTCAGTCTCAGTCTCCGTCTGAGTCTCACTCTCATTCTCCGTCTCAGTCTCAGTCATTGATTTAGGCAATTAGCAATTTGCAATTAGCCGACAGTTTTGTCATAATCTGCTCAACAGACACATAATTCCTAATTGCCATGTCGCCCACTCTGTTGTCACCTTTTTTAATGTGCCTCTTGGCCAAAAGAGTGTCAAGTTGTCTCTGAGCTGCTCTTCCAGCAGTTTGTGCCTGCCAGCTGCGCCTCCTGTCGACTCTCGACTCTCTAGCACTGGAGTATGAGTGCATAAGAATATAGTAAAGGAGTATAAGAGTATAGAAATAGCATATGGTGTGGCATACCACATAACAATATAAGTACGTGAACGTAAAACTGTTATACAGTATACATGAAAATTGTTCCACAGTATAAGAACCAAAATATACTTTAAAAATTTGCGAGAGCACAGAGAAGACGCGCATAATGAGATAAATTGAAAAACTTCTTTGGCGCAAACAAGTATTATACAGTCGATCATAGCCGATATTCCCGCTTGTTCAGTTTGCCCTTTTCGTGCTCGTGTCTCTGATTGCGTAATTGCGAGTTGTTTTTCAATTATCAAATAAGTGTCTACAAGGGCTCTGGAGTCGCATAGACCTCAGCCATGAGACAGGTGGAACTCTGTGAAACAGGTGAGCACTTACCTGCTGTTGGGTTAAAGCACAGGTGAAAATCATGTTGAGTATGCCGAATGGCTGGAGCTGCCTTATGTTCGCTTTGAGAATCAATATTTTATTTTACTTTTTTTATGGAAATTCTTGCATTGCGAGGGCTCATCAAAAAGTAATCAAAATCCTACCTTTTCGGGGTCAAAACTAAAAGGAAAGAAAAAGCCTTTTCTGCCTCGAGGGTTGCGACGCTTGTTGAGAGCTTTATGAAAATGTAAGCCATGTTTTTCTTACATGTTTGTGTTTGGGTATGGGTGTGTGAGTGTGTGTGTGTCTGTTAGTGTGTGTGTGCTTGTGTGTGTTATGTTATTGCATACCCAACGTCTGATTATCATGTGACAATGAGCTCACAAAATAATATCAGCATTTGCACATTTCTTAGCGAGACAAGTGTGTGTGTGTGTGTGTGTGAGAGAGAGAGAGTGTGGGTGGCTAGTTGGGTGGGTGTGTGTGCGTGGCACAGCTGTTAGTGCCCGCAGCCGTATACAAGGCTAACAACTGCTAAATACGACAGTCGACAGGCCTGCTACAGTGGAAACTGGCACGAAGGAACAGACTGGTTTTTGACTTATGTTAGCTGTTAGGAGGGCAGTCACTCGAGACTCCACTGTGTGCCACACTTGCATCTCCTCTCTCTCTCCGTTTGGCTCGGAATGAATGTGGGCTTCGTGCAGCTTCGTGGCGGACGTCAGGCGGGCGTTCACTGTACCTGACGTGCGTCAGCTCGCATTAACTTTAACTTCCAGATTCCAGCCTCAATTTGCGCCAACTACTGTAAAATCTTTGGCTTCCTGCCAGCCGGTGAAGTCATATTCAATATTTCAGAATATTCAAGGCTCCAACTTCGATGGGGAAATCTGAAATCGTTTGGAGCTCCATTAAATGCGCTCAGCTCAAGTGTGGCAACAAAAAGCGCGTGTTTACACCGAACTTAAGGGCCTTTATTGCAAAATTTGCTGAAATCCAATTTCGCTTATTTATGTACAGGGTTAATTCGCACATAAAGATAAGGCACAACATGGGCTGCCTACAGCAGATAGATAGCGCAGGAGTCGCTCCTCGTTCTGCTGCTGCTGCTGCTGCTGCTCCTGTAACTGCCACTGTTCATCCTTCTGCTCCACAGGCTCCTCCACAGGCTCCTTCTACTCCTGCTACTGCTTCTAGTTCTGCTCCTGCTCGTGCTACAATTTCTTCACTTTTACAGATCTCCTCCTTTTCCGCCTACTCCTGCTCCTACATTCAATTTCTTGTATACAGTTCCTCCTTTTGCTGCTCCACAGGTTACCTCCTCATGTTCCGGCTCCTGCTCCTGCTGCTCCTGCTACTATTCCATCTCGTCTATAGAATTTCTCCTGCTACTCCTTCATAGGTTGCTACCTCATGCTCCTGCTCCTGCTCCTGGTACTGCTTCTGCTCCTATCTTTGCTACTATTCCATGCTCGCCTTCTCTTTACTCTATTGCTCTGTCAAAGCTCTTGCTCCGCTTCTCCCCCTCCGCCGCCTCCTACTCCACCATAGCTGGCACCTGCGCCAAAACACAAACTTTTCTATTTACAGCCCATCAAGTCGGCTTCATTTTCGTGGGTTTTCTTTTGTTTTGTTTTTTTGGCTCCTCGCATCTCTCAGCTAAATTTTGTGTGCGCCTTTGTCTATTTCAGTTCACACTTGGCTGCCTTCGCCTGGCGCACTCCTCGCACATTTTATGCGCTTTTTACAGTGCGTATCCCCTTTTTGCATGTCGGCTTAACGCTTCGCCTTTTATTGCAGTGACAAAAGGAAAAGTTACCTGAGCACGTCCTTACGACGAAGACTTCCTAATGCAGCATCAGTCAAAATGTTCCGCCCTTTCACTTATCGCAAGTGTATAAATAGGGTATATTGATTTTGCCAAATTGAATACGTGAAAGGTAGAAAGCGAAATGGATGTCTCTAAGCTGGAGAGAAGACTCACAAGCACAAGATATAAATGGTATTCGAATATAAGAGTGTAGCAGGATGAGATTGTAGATGAGTATAGGAGTAGATCATACAAGTATAGGTATATAGGTAGAATATATGTATTTAAATATAAGAGTATAGGTATACGAGTATAAGAGTATATGTATATCAGAGTATGAATATAAGAGTATAGGTAATTGAGTATACGATTATAAGCAGAGAAGGAGTATAAAAAATAAATGCCTCCTCCATCTATCATATAAAGTTTTTAATGGATATTCATACATTTATGTACGTTTCTAGGGTAACTGCTAGTCGGTCAGTCTCTTGAAGACCACTCGGACTTTCTACTTTTGTGTTCGGTTGCTATGGCATGCACGGGTTAGTCTCTGTTTGTGAATCATTTCTCTCAGCTTAGTCAACGACCTTCGCAACTATTGTTCAATTCTCACTTAAATTTTCAGAGTCGTTTCAATGCCTTTAAATGGGGCCACAAATGAGGCACCTCTGCTCCGAGGAGCTTAAGTCAGACAAATAGGTTATGGGCACGTGCGGGTGTATGAGTGTGTGTCAGTGTGTGCATGCTATGTGTGTGTGGGTGTTCGTTGGGGAATTGTCCAACTGAGGACACAATATGGACTACATTCTTAGCTTAAAGCTTTGTTGAGGAACATTTCAAAAATTGCTTGGAAATTTATTCTTCGCTCTATTGCCAAGTGTCCCAATGGGACAATAGGAGTTACGCACACACACACACACATGCACACACTCACATGTGCATATATAGCTCATGGCTTGACAGTTCATTTCGTTCCGGGCCACATACGAGTCAGAAATATTTGTAGTACATACAAATTCGACCAAATGCTGCTTGCCTATGACCCAAGGGCTATGCTCTTTGTCTCTGCTTCTTCTGCCTCCCTGTCACTCTCTATCATTGTCGCTCTCTATAAAACTCTCTCTCTCTCTCTCTCTCTCTCTCTCTCTCTCTCTCTCTCTCTCTCTCTAACACTCTCCCACTCCTTTTCCTCTCTTAGCTATCCTCTTGTAAAGCACTCACAGCTGACCCCGAATTGTTTTTCATTCCAGACGTATTTTCTCTAGAGCACAGACGGTTTGTACTCGTTCCCAAATGGAAAATGAGCTTATTGGTTTTGCATATATTTGAAACTATATATGCATGTCTATAGTCTCAGGTTTTATTGTTTCTAGCTCTCTCTCGAGATGAGGAACTTCCCTGTACTACTCTAAAACTATCGATTTTTGCATTACATTTAGCGTGCATTAAGCAGTCAATGCAGCCCGATTGCAAAGTCTTTGCTTGTTTTGCTACTAATTTATTGGTTTACCGAATCAAAGTTTGCCATTTTTGTAAAGAAATCAAATTTAAAATGATATTAGATATAGAGCTTACCGAAAAAATGAAGAACTTTTTGACATGTTTTGAGCTGCTTCAGCTAAATAGCTAAGTGGCTTTAACTTCTTGGCCACGTCCAAGCTAAACGCTAGAAAATGAAGTTGAGAAACAAGTTAAACTTCAAGGAACTGGTAAATTGGTAAATTCTTAGATATTTGCAATCCAATTAAACTTGGTAACAAGGTGAAATGTTAGATAAATGTTAAATGAGCCTAAAAATAGGCATTTCATTATGAATCCCGCCAGGCCCGCCGACAATTGTCGGCGCCCCTTTGGGCCAGGTCGGGAGCGATTCATTACAGCTGGCATCAATGCGATGCGATGACATCGCAAATTGCTTTGGCAGCAACTCGAGCCGAAACTTTCGCTTTGCACAAAACTTTTCAAAATTAAATTATTATTAGTCTCTTGCTGAAATCAAACTAATTAACGAGCCGCTTCCCTCTGCCCGCGGACTGCGTCGCATCCTCTGCCAGACGTAGCGAAAAATGAAGATAATTTAAAATTCAAACAAGCTGAGAACAATTTGGGCGGGATAAAGCTGGGAGGGGAGTGGGAAGAGGTGTATCGCTAATGGGCATCCATATTATATCAATTGGATAGATAGTTCAGGACTATGATTCAGGTGGTTTGTGATAGCTCTGTGCATCAAATTGCGTAGCTCCAGTCTCTTCAAACGGCTGCGATGTGGTCTAAAGGTTGTTTAGGTTTTGTGGACAGATGACTGGGAGGACTTCTGGATGGCAGGACAAGTTGAAGGACGAGAGCTGGTTTATCGAACTTGGTCGATTCCAGCGTATCCGAAAACGGCTTCAATGATCTGAAATACACTTTATGAACCCAACTAGCTGTTACACCAGTATAAGTAAAGGAGTATTCTTATACTTATGTATTCTCATACTCAGATACATGATTATAGTCGTCTACTCTCCTATAGTCCCATTGTCTTACACCCACATACTTTTGTTCACTTGTCTTAAATATGTATCTTATATTTTTATACTCGTGCACTCTAGCACTCTTATACTAGTATACTCTTATATATTCGTATTCTTCTATATTTTATTCTCTAGTCTTATATCTTTTATCTTATGTTCTTATGCCCGCATAGCCTTACTGTCTTATACTCCCATAGCTCACTCATCTTATACTCATATATGCCCATATATTATTGCACTCTTATAATCTTGTATTCTTAAACTACACTGTTCTTATAGTCTTGGCCAAACTCTAATCAGAAAATTTATTTGGAAAGACTGAAGCATTTACAGCTTTTAGCCTGTTATCTTATAACCTTATATTCTTGCACACTTCTACTCTTATATTCTTCCTCAAACTCTTACTGGAAAAGTTATCTGCAAAAGCTGAAGCACTTACAGCGTTTAGCCTGTGTGAATCTGTGAACGTTAAAGAAGTCTGAAAATCCACTTGAAACTGCTCGAAAAATGGCTGAAGACTCGAATTTGTGTTTGTCTTCCGAAAAGCTACTTCAGTTACTATGAGAAAAAGTAAATGAAAACTACATATTTACACCCTTATATATTTCTATATAGATATGAGTGAGCTTCTGTAATAAGCCACTGCAAAGCCTGGCCAGCAGCCCAACGAGAGGACAAATACTCATGTGAGCGGGAGAGCTTGGCTTTTTAAAGGTATTTGCGGTCGTTGCTTTGCCTTTTTTCTTTCAGTTGGTCAGTTGGACAGTTCGTAAAATCAAAGTTGTGACCGGCAAGTGTTTTACCGTTTTATTGGCAGTGAGTGGACGAAAGGGGGGCGAGACTGTAGCCAGGCCACGCCCACGCTCTGTGAGTGAGTGACTTTATGGCTGGTGAAAACTTTGCCATTTGGCCAGGAAATGGTTTTAATCTAACAACAAAGTTGCTAAGAACTTTGGAGTGGGGGCCGAGTGGACTTGAGCCGAAGTTGAGATTAAATTGTTGTGAAATGTTTTCCAATTTCGTATCGAGCCACCAAATTTAAGTTGCCCTTGAAATAAAACGAAATCCAATTTTATTTTGTTTGTCTTCCACTTGCCCCCTTCGCTTTCGATAACCCAAAAAACATGGTGAAATAACATTTTAACGCATTCAAACATGCCATCGGGCCCCGAGTTAAGGGCCAATTTATATAAGTAAATCTCAAGTGTTCCTTCCCAGAATTGCCGCTTTTCGAAATTCCCTTTTGCTCTATGCCAGCCAGCTCGAAGCCACGCAAAGAAAGCTCCTTATAAATTCTAAGCGCCCGAAAAAACGAGCTGCAAAAGTTGGATTAATTAAATGCTGTGAGCTGCCAAAGAAAACCGTCAAATAGCTAAAAGAGTGGAATGGATTTTCCTTTCTTTGCCTTCTTTTCCTCGGGCTTTCCGTTTTTTACTTTCAATAAAAATTAATTAGCGCTGTGCGCTGAGTCTGAAGCGTTCGGCATTAATTATGACGCCGGCCCAAAAACTGTGTGCCCCGAAAAATCGATAAACCAGTTTAAGCAGCGCCCATAAACGTTCTAAGACTCTTTTAAGTCCGATTGTCAGGCTAAAGCACTTTAAGGCCTTATTCCGAGCAGCTCGCAGAATCCTAAGCTAAAATGTGATTAAAAATGGTTAAGTCGGGTATATTGGCTTGGTACAAATGCATGACTGAGCTTTTTCAGTCCACCTATTCCTCATCAGTCTAGCTCCCTCCTCAAGTGTGCGCCCAACGAACTCGAGATCTCCAATCGCTAGAAAGTTTAATATACATTTTTATATAGCAATGCAGTAATATCAGAAAGTTTTATCAAGTTATCGATAAATATCGCTATATTTTTGCGTTTTCTGTGCATAAGTCTACAACAAAACGGAAGGGCCATCAGGCTATTGCTCATAGAAGGATGCTATAAGGAAAGACAAGCGCAGCCTGTGTATAAAATATTATATATATATTGTAGTGGGTATTTTCTAGTCGTACACTCTGCTCTAAAACAATCATAATCTCTCCCTCTCTAGTTCTAGTTTTTCTAATTTACATTTTATTTATGAATTCAGCTAAGCATAAATTCTAGACTTATTTCACTAAAGCTTATTCCTCTCTGAGCTCACAGAGAGAGAGAAAAAACAATTAAAATTCAAAAATATATTTAAATATTTCAGTCTGCGGACACTGACGACGGCACTTAAGAGTCATGAAAATATTATTACTCCACTTGTGGGCGGGCGCGTTCGTTTGTCTTCCGCCATGAGCAACTGAAATGACTTTTGAATTTCTAATTAATGTGCCGATAGGACTTATATGTACATAATATAGATTAGAGCTGGGATAGCGGGGCCCGCCGCCACCAGAGAGAAGCCAATTGGAGGCCAATTCGGGGAATGTCTTGAGATTGGCCTGGAAGCATCAAACAGATTTCGCTATCACAAAAAATTGTCATGCACAATGTAAGTAAATTCAAAGCAATGCAAATCTCAGGGGCTCAATCAGTTTATCGATTTAATGCTGCTGTCATAAAATCAAAAATGTAAAATTCAGCACCAACAAAGATGTGCCCAACTGACTGCATAATACTCGCTCACAATGGAAGGTTGAATTTGTATCCACATGTAGAGTTGATTCAATGATAATCCAATAACAATTTGAGATTCTAGCTTTCTTACCTTGGAAAATATACGATAGAATATTATAAGAGTCAGCAGTTTCTTACCTTGGAAGATATACGATAGAATATTATAAGATTCAGCAGTTTCAACCCGAAAATAAGTGCTGCGCTTTTCATATGAAGTACCTTCTAAACAAGAACGTTTTCTTGGAAATTAAAACCTCACTTTTAAATTTTCCTGATTTTAAGTACATCAACAAAAGTAATCAATAATTCAAAACAAAATTGAGAAAACATATTCATATACTTAAAATTAAATTCTTTTAGAATTTAGGAATGAACGAAGAGGAATGACAGGACAGGGATGGACGCATGATGCATGGAGGAATGGATGGACAGGAATGCACACACAGAGATACTGAGGAACGGATAGAAATAAACCGACTGGTGTATGAGGAAACGTATATACATTCAACTGCTAGTTTTTATGAAGTATAAAAGCGCTCTTCATTCAAAATAAATAATAATAAAATACATATTTTTATTTAAAATTTCGAAATTCCTAAGCAAAACCTCAAACCTCAAAGCCAATATACTCTCTACAGTTCCAGTGTGCGCGTATTAAAATAAAAGTGCTATGGGGTCGATGCAGAGGCCTCCCCCAACACTTTGTTACCCTTTCGAATTGCTATATGCGTTTCGCAGAGCTATAAAAAGTTGAGGTGACCTAAGCAGCGGAGGGAGTAGGAGAGTGGGAGAGAGTGTGAGAAAGTGGGAAAGAGAGAGGGGCCCGAGAGAGAGAGCCCCTGCCATAGGCGAGCCATAAGAGCCATAAGCGAAGCCTTACACATTTTTGTATACCTAATGCGAGTCATTTTAGAAAATTCGAAGAGCTGCACGAGAGGGAGGGAGGCTGGGGCGAATGTGAAAGGATATTTAAAGGTCATGCAGCGGGATGGTTACCTTGAGCAGGCGTCGCGCTGCGTCTCTATTTATTGATTTGCCATCAACGCCTTCCAATGCCCATGCAACGTTTTCGGGGGCAGTATGGAAATGACCCAGCGAACACATCTATATATATGTACATACATACATACATATCGATAACTTAATAAGATAAATTCTTTAAATTTCGCTGTGTTTGGCTGTGCCCTAATTATGTCGTCTCTAGTCTGACAGGTGAAAGTCTCGCGGCGCCTGTGCCCGTGGGGGAGAGCATTAAAATGTATATTGCGGCAGCAGGTGGCACAGCATGAGGGCATCCGCATCTCTTTCCCTCTCTTTCCCTCCCTTTCCCTCTCGTTCGGTAAGCATTGGATGATTTATTTGCCATATCTGGCATATCTCGTGCGTTCTTAAATTTCATAAATTTCTACGCTTCATGGCGAATTTATGCTAACAAAATATCCCCTTTTACCTTTATCGTATTGAAAAGCGATTATTCTTGTTATTTTTGTTTCCTGTACCGGAAACCCTTCTTATCGATTTTGACATTGGAGCAAGCCTCTTGCGCCCCAGTATTATTTTACTTTAATATCGCTGCAGTTGGCTTAGACAAACAGAGGCTGAATATAGACTGAATATATTGAATATAAGCAAGTTGGGAAATGTGCATACGTGACAGGTTGAGGGATGCTTGGCTGAGTCCTTTAAGTAGATATATGTATTCAATCAGAATCAACAGCTAACAAGATATTGTTCTGCGTTTGTTTCTGTCCCCCATCCGTTCATTTCCTTATCTCTTTGCCAGAGATTCTATGAATAATCTATAGTAACATGATACTGCTGCTGCAGCTTCAATTCAATTCAACGAATTCCATTTGTTTTTCAGTTTGTTTTCCCATTAAAAACAATAAAATTTAATTAATTTTCCTGCGAACTATTTGCGCACACGCTGAAATCCGAATTACATCGAGTTTTAATTTAATTTCTATCGAACGTGGCTAAAATTAATTTTCCATTTGTTGTACACGTGTTTGCATGGAAATTGGCATTTTAATTGCATTATGGCTAAAACTAGTTGGCAATTTTAGTGCCTTGTATACACATGCCATAAGCCGAGCCATGCAAAAAAGGATTCTAATCTAGTGAAATGTGGAATGGAAAAATTCTGACAATAAAATAAATGAGATGCTCAACAATTGTCCAATGCAATTCAGCAGCTGCGGCCAGCTGCATTTCGTGCAGTTGGACGTCTATGGCTTCTAGCTGGATGGGGGGAGCAGGTGAAAGGGGCTGATGCGAGTGCCAAGAAAATCCCATTTGGAAACTCTCGAAGCTAACAAGTTTGCTATGCAATTGACAGAGAGTGTATTGAAACCTTATGAATGAGTTATCAGAGCAAACGGAAGCAAACGAAGAGGTCGAATAGACTTTGGCTTGTGAAAAGATATTTTATATGCAAAGGAAAGCAAAAGTAAAGGTAACAATTGCAATGACAATGACAATGACAATGACAATGACAATGACAATGACAATGACAATGACAATGACAATGACAATGACAATGACAATGACAATGACAAAGGCAATGACAATGACAATGACAATGACAATGACAATGACAATGACAATGACAATGACAATGACAATGACAATGACAATGACAATGACAATGACAATGACAATGACAATGACAATGACAATGACAATGACAATGACAATGACAATGACAATGACAATGACAATGACAATGACAATGAGCCCCTGCCATAGGCGAGCCATAAGAGCCATAAGCGAAGCCTTACACATTTTTGTATACCTAATGCGAGTCATTTTAGAAAATTCGAAGAGCTGCACGAGAGGGAGGGAGGCTGGGGCGAATGTGAAAGGATATTTAAAGGTCATGCAGCGGGATGGTTACCTTGAGCAGGCGTCGCGCTGCGTCTCTATTTATTGATTTGCCATCAACGCCTTCCAATGCCCATGCAACGTTTTCGGGGGCAGTATGGAAATGACCCAGCGAACACATCTATATATATGTACATACATACATACATATCGATAACTTAATAAGATAAATTCTTTAAATTTCGCTGTGTTTGGCTGTGCCCTAATTATGTCGTCTCTAGTCTGACAGGTGAAAGTCTCGCGGCGCCTGTGCCCGTGGGGGAGAGCATTAAAATGTATATTGCGGCAGCAGGTGGCACAGCATGAGGGCATCCGCATCTCTTTCCCTCTCTTTCCCTCCCTTTCCCTCTCGTTCGGTAAGCATTGGATGATTTATTTGCCATATCTGGCATATCTCGTGCGTTCTTAAATTTCATAAATTTCTACGCTTCATGGCGAATTTATGCTAACAAAATATCCCCTTTTACCTTTATCGTATTGAAAAGCGATTATTCTTGTTATTTTTGTTTCCTGTACCGGAAACCCTTCTTATCGATTTTGACATTGGAGCAAGCCTCTTGCGCCCCAGTATTATTTTACTTTAATATCGCTGCAGTTGGCTTAGACAAACAGAGGCTGAATATAGACTGAATATATTGAATATAAGCAAGTTGGGAAATGTGCATACGTGACAGGTTGAGGGATGCTTGGCTGAGTCCTTTAAGTAGATATATGTATTCAATCAGAATCAACAGCTAACAAGATATTGTTCTGCGTTTGTTTCTGTCCCCCATCCGTTCATTTCCTTATCTCTTTGCCAGAGATTCTATGAATAATCTATAGTAACATGATACTGCTGCTGCAGCTTCAATTCAATTCAACGAATTCCATTTGTTTTTCAGTTTGTTTTCCCATTAAAAACAATAAAATTTAATTAATTTTCCTGCGAACTATTTGCGCACACGCTGAAATCCGAATTACATCGAGTTTTAATTTAATTTCTATCGAACGTGGCTAAAATTAATTTTCCATTTGTTGTACACGTGTTTGCATGGAAATTGGCATTTTAATTGCATTATGGCTAAAACTAGTTGGCAATTTTAGTGCCTTGTATACACATGCCATAAGCCGAGCCATGCAAAAAAGGATTCTAATCTAGTGAAATGTGGAATGGAAAAATTCTGACAATAAAATAAATGAGATGCTCAACAATTGTCCAATGCAATTCAGCAGCTGCGGCCAGCTGCATTTCGTGCAGTTGGACGTCTATGGCTTCTAGCTGGATGGGGGGAGCAGGTGAAAGGGGCTGATGCGAGTGCCAAGAAAATCCCATTTGGAAACTCTCGAAGCTAACAAGTTTGCTATGCAATTGACAGAGAGTGTATTGAAACCTTATGAATGAGTTATCAGAGCAAACGGAAGCAAACGAAGAGGTCGAATAGACTTTGGCTTGTGAAAAGATATTTTATATGCAAAGGAAAGCAAAAGTAAAGGTAACAATTGCAATGACAATGACAATGACAATGACAATGACAATGACAATGACAATGACAATGACAATGACAATGACAATGACAATGACAATGACAAAGGCAATGACAATGACAATGACAATGACAATGACAATGACAATGACAATGACAATGACAATGACAATGACAATGACAATGACAATGACAATGACAATGACAATGACAATGACAATGACAATGACAATGACAATGACAATGACAATGACAATGACAATGACAATGACAATGACAATGACAATGACAATGACAATGACAATGACAATGACAATGACAATGACAATGACAATGACAATGACAATGACAATGACAATGACAATGACAATGACATGACAATGACAATGACAATGACAATGACAATGACAATGACAATATGACAATGACAATGACAATGACAATGACAATGACAATGACAATGACAATGACAATGACAATGACAATGACAATGACAATGACAATGACAATGACGATATTATATATTACATTATAATGATAAGCAGATTTATAATGACAATCAAGATGCTAACAATAGCCATGATAATGATTATCATAACTTTTTTCATTAAAATTATGATTATGATTATAAATTTTTGATGCAAATTCAAAGGACGTAAATTTTGCATGAATCAAAAAGGTTCGCACTTTGTAGCCGTAAAGGTAAATTAACTTTGGCCCCGCCCACACATGTTTTTCAGGCGTGGGGTGTGTACGTATTTTAGTAGCTTGTTTTTGTTTTAACCCCCCCAGAATTTATTCGTATTTGCTTGCGCCAAAATACCGTTAAAGCAGCTACAAAAACATTTCATTTGGGAAAATTTAAAATTTATGCATTTTCATTTATAAGTTGAGAAACTTTCCGAAGTGTGGGTGGATGAGACAGTGAGTGTGTGCTCACTTGTATGTGTGTGTGTGTGTGCATGTGTTCCCTTCTGTGTGTGTGTGCCGGTCTTTGATTTCCCGATTCGCTCTTGAATTGTTCTGCTTTGCTAACTTCGTGGCTGCTCTTCATTTTCCTGTGCCCCATGACAATTTACAATCGAAGCTCCGTTGTCTGCCTCCGCCTGTTCCCGTTGGGGCCGTTGCTCCCTCTCGCTTCACTCACAATCCTACCCCCTCGCCTGATCCGAGTCATTAATTTGCCCGTTTCAAAACGTTTTTTTGTTTTTTTGTTTCTTCTCTTTATGCCGATTAGATTAAACGAGCACGATTTCCGCATCCGCCGCCATTTTTGCCCCGTTTTTCCGCCATCTTTAAAAAACGTTTCTTTGATATTCGCCTTTGGAGCCGGTGCGATTGTCTTAAATTGTTTTGTTTACAGAAATACTTAGTTTTATAATAATATAAAAACCTTTAATGAGGTTAGCCTCCGTGAAGGACAATCAATTATGCTCCACATGTGTGCGTGTGTGTGTGTCTGTGTGTGTGTGTATGTATGTGTGCGTATGAGCATGTCGCTTGCAGTTAATCGAATTTATTAGACCTGCCATTTGTTATCAAGCTAACAAAGTGTACAGGCTCACTCAGACCCTCCGCGCACTCCCCTGCCAGCGCCTCCGCTCCTGTTGCTGCTGCTTCTTCCTTCCGCTGCCAACAATAGGTTCATAATATTGCCAATGGATGGCGTGTGTGTGCGTATATTGTTGATGTGCTATAAAGCATGCTCACACACTCACACACACACACACTCACTCACTCTTTGCCAGTAGCCAGGCATCGACGCTAATATTTATGACCATGTCCTTGCGGCATTTGTTAGCGGACAGGCATCGCATCGTATACCATATGCACACTCGCACATATACATATAAAAGTATATCTATATATACACACACATATATACAGCTGAGCAGTCAACTTAATCTTTATCATCGTCGTTAGTATGAATATTAACATGAAAAACTTTCCACTGGCTATAATTCAGCCGCCATCGGCTGGTTGTTGCAGCTGTTGGGGCAGGTATAAGACTTTATAGCTAGCCTCTGAGAGTCGAGAAGACAACAAGTCAGATGCAGAGGAGTCTGAGTCTTTTAGTGCCCGAAATGATGCTACCGCACGCTGCGGCAGCCAAACGCCGAATTGCTTGTAAATTACATTTACTTTGGGAGAATATTCATACCATTCATGCTTCAATTACCAAAGTCATATATCTACTTAATGGATGAGCACTTCTGAAACAAATTTCAGTTAAGCGAAGTGCTGAAGCTCATACTTACCGCTAAGACTTATGCTATTAATATTCTTAAAGTCAATTTTGTTTACTCTGACAATCAGACTCATAGTTGTAGTTAGTCTTATACTTACTGTTATTTTTAAGTGGTCTTACACATTTCCCTATACATAGTCTTATATTTTAAGTGGCTTTACACATTTACTTCTATGTACATACTCTTAGACTTTGTTGGTCTGATATTTCTAAGTCGTTTTACATTCTATTCTTATATTTTTGTACTGACTCTTATACTGCGTTTACTCAGTTTATTGTCTTTTCTAACTATTTTAGACCCTTATACTTTTATTCTAATGAAGTCTCACAGCTGTAATTTCGTATACTCTGTTAGTCCTATACTCATATACTCCTGGATCCTTATACTCTTTTAGTCTTATACACATATAGTCTTGTACCCTTGAACTCTTATACTCTTATGCTCTCATATTCATACTTCATACTCTAAGTGCAGAGACTCTTATTCTCTTATACTGTTACTCAGTACCTTATATTTCTATTCGAATACACATGCAATATCTTTTTAGAGCTCCCATCTATTCTATTATACTTTGTTAAGGATCAGACAATTACAAATTAGTTCCCTCGCTGGCTGACAGGCCCACAAAGCAGACAATAGGTGCGCCATTTTGCCATTTGCAAGGTGCTGATGCCTACTGTGCCCATGTCCACATCCATGTCCGTGTCCATGTCCATGTCCTGGCCCCACATCCACATATGGTTTGTGTGGCTCTGCCTCTGTCATTCTGGTTCTCTTCTCTCTCTCTCTCTCTCTCTCTCTCTCTCTCTCTTTCCATCTCTATGTGTGTTGGTTCTTTGTGCCTAACTGTTTGTTGTTGATGTTATTGTTGTGTGCGTCCTTTGTGCTTTTTATGCTGCTCACTTGTTGGGGGCGACAAAAGTCGACATGAAACAAGTAAAAAACGTGGACGTCGAGCAGTAGCTGACTGCCCAATACTCGTTCGTCCAGCTATTTAGTCAGACATCTTAGCTCTTGAACAGATCCTGTCTGAAAATTATATCATCTTTTGGTATACTAACTTAGTTGGCTTACCTCTAACGGGAGGTAATACCAAGACAGACATTGCCCCAAGCCAATATACACGCAAAACTCCCTTGAGCGAGCATAAACAGATGCTAATTTCATTACTCAAATGCAGAAGCACAAATGAATATATATGTAGGAATCTGAATGGGCATTGTGTGAGGGGAGTGAATGAGTGAATCACTGAATGAATGAGTGAGTGAATCAGTGAATGACTTAGTGACCCGCTCGGCGAGCAGCGCGTCTATTTGTGATTTGTTTGCTTTCCCTTTATATTTTTTGATGCACTTATTTTTTAATTTACTGCGGCATTCAGTGCGTCCTTCCTCTGTTAAATGCTCTGCATCCTTTATTTGCTATTTTCTCTCCGCTTCTCCCTCAGTTTTTGTTGTAACCAACGAAAGCCGCTTAGTGCTAAAACAAAGCGAACAGCCACTCAGTTGAGTTTTCGGAGTGGTTTCCATTGTTGCCTTTGTCATGCCGTCTTTTATCTTTTATTTTTTTTGTGTACCCCGAACCCTTTGTTAATGTGTGTATATACTATATATACACAATAATGAATAGCTCTTCAACTTAAGCTACTTTTGAACGACATTAATGAAATACAAACAAAAATTATAAATTGAAAATTTCAAATTTTCGACTTTGACAGAAACAAAGAAATTTTATTCGTGAATAATGTAATTATTTTGAGTTTTATTTTATTATTTTGAGAATTCTCATCTGTTCTTGACTTCCATTGAAATTATATATATATATAGAAACAATCTCTTCGAGATCTCATTAAATTTCTTCATTGACCACACACAAATAAAATTGCTTTATTTATTTTGCTACACTTTAATTGTTTCTATTGTTTAAGTAGCAATTTACCTAGTTAAATAAATATCGAGAGTCGACACTTATATTGCAGATCGTAAGCTTTAATGGAATGAAATGGGCAACGTTGAGCGATTTGTTGTCTATTTGGATGAGAAAATTGTTAAGGTGTGGGCGTGGGAAAAGTATGCTTTAGAAATCGTTAGCAAAGTAGACTCAAATAAAGAAAGAACTCTTAGTGCTGCCTAGTTTTGCTGGGTATAAAGGTACAAGGCCCAAGGGAATAATTAATTGATGAAGGAAGAAGTAGAAAAGACAAAGGAAAAACAGCTGTCAGAGTCTACGATTAATTGACTTATTGAACTAAAGATTTGGCTTTTAGATAACAAATATACAGATATATATATGCATGTGTATGTATATATGTTTAAGTATTTATGTGTATATATGTCTGGGAATACCTTCATTTATCAATGGTAAAGTTGACTAAATCAATGAACATGTGACTTTTATCTCGAGCTCATTAGCTAAAAGACGCAGAACCAAAGCTCAAATGTTGCACACTATGCGAGGGATGTTGAAGAAGTTAAATTCTATATATAAATTAATTAAAATGACGAAAAATTTCTTTTTATTTTCTAGTTTTTAACACAAATTTTCTATGCTTCAGTATAGAAAATGGATTGCCCCTCAAATTGAGCGTATCCCCATTAATTAGCGTATGCAAACTATTATTATCACCCTATTCATATTACTTATCATTTCTGATAAGCCCATTATATCATATATTCCCAATCTCCATCTATAACTCACGTCTACAAATGAAGCTCCCAGGGAAACCGGCATTAACTGTAATTTGCTCATAGTATTAGAAAATACTAACAATACTTAGTTTAAGCATGAGTACAGCAGGTACACACAGACTTCAGTACCACATAGCTAATTAGCATGTTGATTTTGTCTTGTGCGAGAGGGGGGCGGGATGAGCCAGTTAGTTAGCGGGTGTTAATAGCTCGTTAGCGTGTCACTCTCACTCACTCACTCACTCACTCAGTCGGTAACTGTGTTGCGCGTTCAATTTGCAACTAATAGAATTGTCACTCACATATCTCATACATCTGTTTGCCCAGCCCCTACTCCTGTCCCTGTCCCTGTCCCTGTCTCTGTCCCTGCGGCTGCCACTGACACTACTCCTGTTCCTTGTCCCAACAACAGAGAACAGACATCGTTGACTGCCATCATTCATGTCGCTCAAACAATTGTGTTGTCGGACAACTGAATTTGTCATGGTGGTAAAGTAGAAACAAAGCCAAGGCCACTGTGCAAAGAAATACTACAGCACTGAATGAGATAGATATATTCAATTAGAGTAAGATAAACTGCTTCCAGAGTGCGTTAGAGTCGCAGATTTCTAGTGAAAAATATACACTACTTACATAGTTCCTCTGCTGCACAAAGAAAATACATAAAAAATTACTTTACTCTTTTTCAATCATTAAAACATTTTTATTGTCAATTTACAAGTCTGTGATACATCTACAAAGTTGTTTAATAGTTCTGACCGTACACAATCGTGATAAGCTGTTATCACAACCAGACCCTTTCTCTACACAGTTTTCATGCACTATTTGTTTATTTCATTTTTTTCGCCCAGGAATGTATATAGTGTATACATATACTTTTTAATGTATGTATGTGTAGGCATATAAATGTAGAGCACGCTTTTCTCTTACGCGTTCAGCGTTGAGCAAATCGGTTAGCAATGCGCACACTCATTTCATTGACTTAATTCTGTACTCGTTCGTTCTCTCAGAACACAGGGCGCTCACTGTGTTGTTTTGTATACGTCATTGTGCTGCGCTCAACGCATCGCCTCTTTAGCTCAGTGGTAGAGCGTTGGTCTCGTAAACCAAAGGCCGTGAGTTCAACCCTCACAGGAGGCAGTTGACAATTCTAACTTTTTTAATTTAATTAAATGATATACGTGTTTAAATAAAGTTTATAAAATAATTACTTTGTGCAAAATTCTATTTTTAAATTGTTAACCATATTTTTGTACCAAATGGTGTATGTATATATTCCGTTATAACAACTGCGCATGACTATGTTCAACATGTGTTAATGGAGAAGCGATCTTCACAGCATGCTCAGCTGTCTTCAAAATGTACTGTCTCCGTCTCGTTTTCACTTATCACAATCGTGCTGTCTTGCTTTACATTTTGTATAGGTCATTTGGCAGCGCTCTTCTCGACGCCTCTTTAGCTCAGTGGTAGAGCGTTGGTCTCGTAAACCAAAGGCCGTGAGTTCAACCCTCACAGGAGGCATCGTGAATAGAAAGTTTTTTTTTTTTTTTTTTTTTTTTTATTAATATAATTTAATGGAAAAAGTTTTTAAAAAATAATATTTATATGTTGTCAGAAGTTAAAGTTTGTTTTTTGTTCGCTGAACTTCCAGTTTCAGCAAATTCAACGACGCAAAAACTTTATGTTAGGGGGAAACAAATAAGGAGAAAAGCATGTTTTGGCGCCAATTCAGGGGAATCATCAAGTGGCGCTCTGAAGAAACCTAATTGTGTCGGAGGCATAAATAGCTCTCATGCGCAATTATTTGCCTCTACTGTTATTTTACGACCCACATACATACATATATGCACACACATTCAGACTCATACATATACATGGGCGCACGTTCGAGCCTTTAAAACTAACGGCAAATAAGAGTTGTACGTTCTGTTTTGGAGTGTAGCATATGTGTGTGTATGTATAAGTATACGTGTGTATGGTAAGTGATGCGGGCGCTCGGCTCGTAAAAACTAATACATATACATAGCTGACCCGTGCTAATGTCCATGTGTCTCTGTGTGTGTGGGTGTGTGTGTGGGTGCGTGTGTGCGTGTGAGTGCGTGAGGTACACACGCAATGACATTTGTTTGCGGATGTTGGGAGCGAAATTAAGGCAAATGCTTGTGACGCCATTAAAATGGAAAATAAAAATAAATTCAAGCATGCGAATAAATCAGTTGAAACAGCTTAACCTTTAATATAATATACGGACGCCCAGCGGGAATGCTTTTAATTAATCTAAGGCGTGTTTGCATTCTGAAGCCAGCCGCTATTTCGGCCAAGGCTATTTACGCGTTATGTTAAATACTTTCTTCCAGCTGTTAACAACTGTGGAATTCCACTGCTCCGCCTTTGTCTATTTATACAAAATTGTTTTTCTTAAAGGGAAGATCTTCTGCTTGCGCCAAGTGTTGGCATATACGCCATGTTTGTGATTCGGGTTCAAACCCCGCTTAAGGAATTTGGGCAACGAAATCCCATTAAATGTTAATTGACTCTATTTTTATTTTTTTTTTTTAACATTTTTTAAGTTACTTTACAAAAACAGTTTTTGTCTTTCTCTGTTAACAACTAAATAAATTTTAATAGCTCTCCTTTGACTTATTTTCTATTTATAGAATAATGTTTTTTTTTTTTTTTTCATTTCCTTAAAGCCTTGGCTCTTGCCCTCGCGTGCGCACACGCCATGCTTGTTGTTGGAGGTTCAAACCTCGTTCAATTAACTTAAAAAAATTCATTAGGCTTTAAATTTATTAAATTTAGTTCAGCTTCATTTTCAAAATCCGAGCATTTTTTGACATAGCTATTCATAATTAATGTAAAACACTGTAAAAACGTAATGCTTTTCACTCTTTCCTTGTCTATTTATAGATTAATTGTTTTCGTTCTCGCACGCAGGCTTCTGTCTTGTAGAAGCAGTGCAGTGGCTTAGTGTGATGCGCACACGCAGAAGCTAAGCTGTGCTTGTGGTGCGAGGTTCAATCCCCGCTTGGCGAAGTTTTTTAATGCAGTTTTAAGTGAAGAGCTTTCAGCTAAACTTTCAGTGCACATTTGCAGCTTGCAGCATATGAGCGCATTCAGTGAGCAACGCCTACTTAGCGCTTTGAGTGCTGTGAACTGTCATAAGCGCCACGCTTCAGCCTTTTCAATTAAAAAGTTTTTAATGTCAATTAATGCGGGGCGATGCTATGGGATGCGATGCGAATATCTCAAATTAGGCCCATCATGAAGGGGGAAAGTGTACCTTTTCGCCACTTGCCACTTCACTTCCGTGTATAACTGAAAATAACTCATCTTAGCATTGAGAGTGAGCGTGTGAGGGTGAGCTAACGGTAAATTAATGCTATATTTGCGCCTTGGCCAAAGAGTGCTTCAGCTTCAGCTAAAGGGCTAACAAAGTGGTTGACAGGGGGAGGGGGAGAGTCGCTCACTTCTTCAGTTCGCTGACATAAATTTAAAGCGTCTTTCGCCACGACCTAGGCGCAAATGCGTATTTATGAATTAATAAGGCAGCTGATGGAGCCTTGTGCTCGGCATTAGCCCTGCTGGGGCTGAAACTAATTGAAGGTGACAGACAGGGCGACAGACAGAGAGAGACAGAGACAGAGACAGGTGGCATCAGCAACATTGTTGCCTTTTGCCGGCTTAGCTGGCGCTGCCATTGATAATGAAGACGGACGGACGGAGAAGGCCTGCCTGGTGACGTCCTGGCCAAATCAAATCAAGGTAATTTAGCGTAAAAGACAAAAAGGCATCATTTCATCTCCATACGCTCACAGACTGCTACGCCTCATCTGAATTTATGGGCGTGGCATGGCTGTCTGTAATTTATATGCGTATATCTAACCTTTTCGTTTCTTTATTTTTGGGTTTGGATTTTTCGCTGTGCCTGACATCTGCGCACTTTGCATATTATGTTAGTCCTGGGCATATATAGTCAATAAACAGAACCCCCTCAAAAAAAAAAGAAAAAAAAAAAAAAAAAAAAAGAAGCGCAATACGTGAGTCGCCTCAGGTAGAAGGTGCTTAGTATGCAGCTGACGCAGACGGTGACCCACTCACACACACACATCAGCACAGCACGGTCGCACACCTGTACCCACACCTATCCATCCACTCGTCTGTCTTTCACTGCCTAATGCTTCCTGATTTCAAAGAGAACGAGCGCTGCAGTTTCTTTTCCTTCGTCTTTGCACTTGCTCCATTTGCTTTGGCTTTGGCTTTGGCTTTGGCTTTGGCTTTGGCTTTAGATCTGAAGCATACTTCAACACCTTTTGCCTTTTCTCGCTTAATTTCAACATTTGCATACTCTAAATCCATTGATATAGGATGAGCAGGGTATATAGGTTATGTGCGTATGTATGTAACAGGCAGAAGGAGGCGGGGATGCTGTGATTTGTCATAAAGATCAACAGCTAAAGTTTACGTCATCTGGAATATAAGAGTGTAAGAGCATGAGATTATAATGTTGAAACAGAAACAGAGATATACGAATACCTATATACCTAGATATTCTGAGTAGTGCTTTAAGTTGTGCTGGAGTATAAATATGTAAGAGTCAAGTGTAAATAGTAAAAGCGTATAGCTATATATACATATAAATATAAAGGTATATGATATACATATATAATATTACAGCATTATACAAATATAATAGTATAAGAGTATTCAAGTTGTAATATATAAGATATAAGAATACTAGTTCAAAACTTAAAATTGTATATGAGAACACTTTTATAAATATAACTGTATTAGAGTATGATTATTAGCGTATGATTATATCAGACTACACTAGACTTTAGATTTTATATGAGCATAAAAGTATAAGATTTAAAGTGAGGCTCTTATTCTACTCTTGTATAATATTATAAGAGAAATAAAGTATAAGAATGTAGAATATGATAGTATTAGATAACTAGAGTATAGTAGAGTAGTAGTACAAGGGCATAATAGAAGTCGAGTATAAGATCATGGGAGTATTCAATATTAAAATGAAATACATGCAGCAAAAGAGTACAGCATTTAAAGAGTATAAGAGTTGCACTCATATGCTACTATATTTTCACACAGAGGATTGGTCTAAGCTGTGCATATGTTCCACACACACACACACACAGACACATAGAGAGATGAGCTGCGTTAATAGGTCAGGATAATTGCTAGTCAGGCACACCCGACTGGAGCACTTATACTTATTAGCACTAGTCATAGCTCGTTGTGGCCTCTGCTGCTGTTGGCTCTAAGCTGGGCGATGCGCGCGTGCCGATAGGACTTGGGGCGTGGGGCGTGGGGTGTGGGGTGTGGGGTGTGGGGTGTGAGGTGTGGGGAGTGGGTGTTCTTTGTGCCACGCCTCCTCCCGCTGTCGCTGTCGCTGTCGCTTCCTCGCACTCGACTAGCTGTGTGTAAGTAAATGATTGTAGTCTGCCTTGAATTTAAACAAATGCCAGATTGTTGTCGCTTTTTCATCTCGCTGCCTTTTCAGTTATTTAAATTATTTGTTTGTTGCCGTTTCACTGCCTTCGACATTTGCGGGGCGATTCCCAGCCAGCCTCATGCACCTCTTTATGGTCGACTGTTCAACGTTTCCTGCATTATTAATGCACTAATGAGTTTTTTGTTGCTTATTTTTGTTTTTTTTTTTTGTTTTTTTTTTTTTTTGTGCGAGTAGTGCGAGCAGTTCATAAATTTGATTGCAACAATGAATAAATGAAATGTCATAAATATCTAATTAGGACCGTGTCGAACTGACTGAAAGCACTGCCAATTAAATTGCCAAATTGAATTTGTGGACAGAGCGTGGTCATCGCCCATCCATCCTCGCATTATATATTCCATTGGGCCTCGGGCTATAAGGATATATGGGTTAAGGCATAATGTATTTGATAGGAGGAGGCGGGGCAGATTACCTGTTGTATTATCCGTCTTCAAGCTTATTCCGGTTAGTTCGTCAAGAGTCTTCTCTATTTCTCGAGAACTATAAGAGCTATGGTCTTGAAATTTGAAATATGTATTTATATACCAAATCTAAAAGTATATAAATATAATTTTTTTTTTTTTCATTTGATATTTGATTTTATGAACAAAAGCGTTTGCTTTTTGAAGATTTCTTATGAGGAGTTGAAGGACCTCCGTCAAGGTACTACCTAGTCCTCCCAAAATCACCAAATTCAGACACCTTCCATAATCTACAAGTCAATTGAAATAATGCCATATCTAATGTTATAGTTATTTTTATTGGTATTACATATATTATTTATATTTTTACATAGTGTTAGCTTTTGTTTTGTTCGCACTTTGATAAACTTGTTGTTGACCTCTACATAGCGTCTACATTTGGATTCATAATACATTTTAGTTTTTATTTCGTTTTTGGAGCTCATTAATACATTGTTCATATCTTCTGCTTCTTTTACTTTTACTCAAATACTCATTCAATGCACTTTGAACTTAATACTAAACATTTATAGATATACATATTTATATATATATATATCATATATATTCAATATCGACAATTGATTTGCATGCGATTTCGATTTTTACACTTTTTTATTTGTTCTTCCAAGAATTTTTCAAATATTTTTACTTTGCGCTAAACCGAAAATCATAAATAACAATTTTCTTTCTTATTATTTTTAAGATCGTTGATATTTTATATAGTTTGATTGTTATCTGGTTTCAAGTTGAAACAATAAATTTATTAATAATTTTTTTCTTTACTTTATTTCAGCAAATTTTGTTTAATGGAAGTTTATTAGACCGAATATTTCTTGATATTTATAACACATATTTAACAAATCGAGTAGAAGATAGAGATAAAATATATTAATATGTGATAAGCCATAAATATTTATAACTATATAATACTTCATTCCTTAAAGCCGCTAAAGTTTCAATAAATTATTAAAAATTATGATATTCAAATTATAGTAAAATCTATTCAAATTTGATATTTGTAAACGAGATATATCTACTTATAAATTCTGATCCATTGATTTTCTCTATGCCAATTTTTAATTGAATGCAAAAAAAAACTAAAAGAATTTCATTGATTTACTAGACAATTGGATGACAATATTTTATAGAGCTTACATTTGGCAAGATATACATATATACTTATTAAATTGTATTCGATTTTTCAATATTTTTAATTTCATCCATTATCCTGATTAAATGTTCAATTATCTATTTTCCGAAGCATTTCAAATAATTTCCGGTGTGGCTTTTCTGCCCTGAACCCAGGTGCTAAAGCGGGTTCCCGCGTATATAAGTATCGGATAGAAGTGCTCTATAGCATAAAGTTCCCGTTCAAAGGGACAAAGTAAAAGTCATGCCATAGTTCAAACGGGTTTTCAGAGCCTATCGTCCCTCTGAAAGCGTCTTTCTCGAAAACTATAGAAGCCAAAAGTTTTAAATTTGAATTATATATTTCTAAATTTAAAGATAAATGGTAAATAAATATTTTCTTTCAAAAACTCAACAACAACAAAAATCTGGCATTCGCAGCACAATTTTATGACCTAGCTCAGGGTTCAGGGCATCTCCGGTCGCACACTCACATCTAGAGCCGTATTTCTGTTGTTGTACTATGATATATACATATATAACATATATATATATGTATGTATTTAATATAATATTGAAATTGATTTTGCTAATTACTTTAATGCTTGAACTATTTGTGGAGTACATTTGTTATCGAATAGTCTAATACTCTAAGTTTGCAATTCTCTTAATCGGTGTGAGTAAGAAGTCGTTAAAAGTAAATTTTCCTTTACTGATTTTCCATTATTTTGGTTGTGACCCGTATTTAAATAGTTCCTTGTTGTAGTTGTGGCCGTAAGATCGTTGATAAATTCTTCCAAATCTGGCCCTACCTTATATAAGTATAAATTTGTTATGTGTTCTTGTTGTAAATTTATTTCTAGATTTTCTTCAAATTACGTCTGTTTGTTTGTTTGCTTCTGGTTTCTTTCATTAGCTCGCTCATTGCTCAATTCAAAATTCTAAAATTTTCAAATTTCGAAACTTCCGAATTTCCTGTTTCTGTTTCGGGTTCTGTTTAGCCTTTTACGCATCTTTCATAGGCGTGAATTTCGATTGTTATTATTCATCAGCCTGTCTTTATAGGATTCCATAATTCCTCGTATATTTCATTAGCTTTGATTGATTGGTAAATAAATGGGCTTCTGCTTGGATTGTTCTCGGGTGTTTGCCTTTGAGGGAATTGTTTACTTAATGTTTACGCTTGAGATGCTGTCATGTTGGAATATACATATATTAAGGTGGGCTTAAATCATGCCAGACATTGGGATGCTTTCTAGACCATACTCTAAAGTCTCTCTCGATGCTCGGAAGAGCTACTCAGATTTGTTCCCATACAAAAGAAAATGAATTTGTAAAAAATAATTTATACGTATATAGAACTTATCGATTTCGTTAATACTTGTCCGTTGCCTTGGCAGGAGGCGTTTTGACTTTTACTTTTGGATCGTATCACAAGCTTAAGAAGATTATAGGAAACCCGTCCGCTCTGCTTAATCCCGTATGAAGACAAATTCATTGTAATGATTCCAGCGATTCTCCTCCGTGTCTACGCCGGGCTTGGGCTCTGCCGCGGATCCAGCCGTGCCGGAACCGCAGCTGCCGGCCATGCGATAGCCGTGCTCGTGCAGATTGTCGAACGCCTGCTCGATGAAGCAGTGCTTGAGGAAGAAGCGCGACGTGTACCGGTCCGGGCCACCATGGTCCGGATCCCGGGACTCGTTCAGCGTGTCGCCAAACACCTCGCGGCACTGCGCCACCCGCCCACAGACCAGAATCCGCGACAGCTTGCGGAACTTGACGTCGGCCAGGCCGTCCTTGCCGAACTGGAAGCTGCCGCGATAGCCGATTGTGATGCAGCCCGGTGGGCGGGCATCCCGATCGCCGCGAATGCACTCCAGCATCGCCGTCAGCTTGAAGTGCTCGGCCTCGCGCAGCAGGCGCTGCCGTTCGCGGAAGCCCTCCGGCAGATTCAATGCCTTGTCGCGCAAAAAGTCCAGTATGTAGCGGAAGAGGACGCCGTCGCGGTCCAGAAAATAACGGCCCTTGCTGTCCTTGGCCAGGGAGTCGCGCCCCTCGGGCCCCTCGAACAGCTCGCACAGCAGCGTGCCCTTCTCCTGCAGCAGGGTATTCAGCGTCGTCGTATAGTGCACGCCGCCCACATTTAGCTCCACGATTTCGGGCATGTCGATGCTTGCTTCAAAGTGTCAAACTTTCGAGCTCTCTCAACTGTCTTTGCACTTACTGACTGTGTTTACAGTTACAATTATTTACAGTTGCCTTCGAGCGCATATGGCAAGCCTAAAGGCTTTGCTTGACTGATGTCTCTATCTCTCTCTCTCTCTCTCACACACACACACGCGTGCACGCACTGCTCTGCTTGCTGTTGCTGCAGTTGCAATTTTTTGGCGCTGTTGCTGCTGTTGTTGTTGTTGGTTTTGGCACGCGTTTTGTTATTTGCTTGAACTTCGCTCGAACGGTTCTTCTCCTGTTTAGTCCGCTACGCGCGTCCGCACTCGCTCAGCTCTCGTATCGAACTGCGGGGTTGCTCTCGTTGGTGTGCTCTACAAATATGTGTGTATGCATTGTAGAAACTCGGCAAAGAGAGCGCCAAAGAGAGAGAGAGCGAGAGTGAGAGAGCCGAAGAGCAGCAGCGCACGATTTGCGCACACGTTACATTTGTTTTGTTATTGAATAATATTTTTGTTTAACAAGTGGTTAAATTCTACAAATTTCGGGCATGGGCAACTGACGTCTACATAATGTACATATGTATATATATATGTATATTGGCAGCCTTGAGAGCTGGATGGGACTCCTACTACATAACGGTATATGTAGGTAAGGCGAGCTGTTTGCAGCACTCATACGCACCGTGCGCCACATCAAATTTCAGGCAATCAGAAATTGAAACATCTTTAAACCTCAGTTGGCCATTTTCTTTTCATCTTTATTTTTGGATTTTTTTTGGCTTCTTCTTCTTTTTTTTGTAGGGCGCTGACAATTTGACACCTTGGCACTGACATTTGCCCATTTGCCCATTTATTCATTTCGCCATCGCTCAGGGGCAGCAAACGTGCCTCGCACGCCTAAACGCAACTGGTTGGCCTCGCCCCCCACCTCCCCGACTCGAGCCCAGACTCTTGCTCTGGCTCTGGGTCTAGGACAGCGACTGAGGCTGGGGCCTCGTTGGCTGCCTGCCAAGTGGACAGCCTGTTGGCAGCATTGTCTGCTTGGGCCTGGGCCTGGGCCTGGGCCGCTTCACGCTCACCTGTGCCACCTGCAGCTGGCCAACGTTAAAAATTCATGTGCCTGTTGACAGACACTGAGCATTGCCTTGGCGACTCACCCAGCTCGACTCACTCGGCTGGCCATCAGCTTCGAGGCCGTAGTGCCACAACATTAGACCCATTTGGCCCAAAAACTAAATAATCATCTCAAGTAACATGTGAACGACTACCAGATACTCTACTAGGAGATACTCTACAGAGAACTTGGAGAGTACACACTAGAATATTCAAAGAGAAACACGTTTTCGTTTTTCTTGCATGAGGAGTACCCATAACAAAAATGTAAAAATTTATCGATAAGTAACGCATGATCTTAAGAAAATCTATTTTATAAATATCCTGTTCATAATTATACTCTAATTTGCCAAAATTCTTATGTTCTTCTTATTCTTATTTAATTATACTTGAATATGTATCCACTCTTATATTTGTATACAGATATTCTCATAGTACTACATAAATAATGTCTTATACTGATACATATATAAAGACAACCCTGCACCCTTATATTATTACGCAGATCTACTCTGAGATTCTTCTACTTTAATATGTAACCACTCTTATACTTGTATACTTCTATACACATATTCATATGGTTAAATATGTGTGTACGCTTTCACTCTTATACTTTTAGAAGGATCTTATACAATAAAACGATACTTTTGTCGGATACTTATTCAGTTACATACATCAAGTAGTACATTCTCCTATACAAACTTCTCTCTGGATCCTGATTCAGTTTCTGCAACATCATAGCCTATTTACCCACTTATTATACGTTCAGGGTATTCCACATAATACCAAATCTGGATCTCTTTCATCAGCTGTCGGAACCGCATTAGCGCTTTGACTTTAATGTCGTTTGTGCTAAACTTCAACTACACCAAGCAGCGCACACACACACACACTCATGCACACGCACACATACTGCTATAATTGAAGTAAAAACTTTTGCTCTCTTCAGGCAAACGAAAAACGCAGTTTGTTTACTGCGAATAGTGTGTGGAGAACAAACCCAAAGCAAACCCTTTTTTTAGGGCTCATTTCATTTGTTTGACTTGTTTTCGCTCGCTCGCTGAGTTGGTTCGTTTCCGCATCCTGCTGCGCCTCGCTGCTGTCTCTGGGACTTCATGTGTTGTTTCCCTCGCTTATCAGTCGCCTACGTTTGCCTCGGTCACCTTTTCCCGTTCCCATTTCCCATTTCCCATTTCCCATTCCCATTCCCATTCTATTCCCCTTCCCATTGCCATTTTCCTTTGCGTCTTTGCGACGCAGAAATTGCGGTTTTTTAGGAACGCATTAAGATGGTAGCAACAATTTACGCGCCATTACGCGGCACGTGTTTTGTGTGTACACAAGAGAGACAGAGATAGAGAGAGAGAGAGAGAGAGGAAGAGTCGTGATAGAAGAGAACATAAGTACTTTTGTGGCCATTGGGGAGTGTGTAGTGGTGCCTCCAGCTATACGGCTCTTGTGGCTGCTGCTGCGGTCTGTGGCTCACTCACTCGCCCGCCGGGACAAAATGAAGCTGGAGCTGGAGCTGGCGCTGGAGGAGGAGGTGGAGGTGGAGCGTTGCGCAATCGTCCCCGTCGGATGCTTTTTGGCTGCCTGGAAATTGATTTTGTTTGCCTATCTTTGAGTGTGTGTGTGTGTGAGTGTGTGTGGGTGTGTGTGGGTGTCTCTGTGTCTGCTTGTAGCATTTTGTTTTGGCAACACGAGTCGAGCTGTCTCTGCTATGGCCAAAAGCCAACAAAGAAGAAGAAGAAGAAAAGCAAAAAAAAAAAAGGCGCTCACGTGCTTCAACTGATTTGTTTGTTTACCTTTTGCCAAGGCTAATCATAATTACCTGTAACGGAAAACTCTGTAAGCACTTGTAGCTCTGCGAGCCAATAACAAGATATTCGTATAAAATATGCAAAATTCCATCAATATTTATCATGTTTAGCTTACAAATTCAACAAAGCTATAAATAGCTGATTGTTGCGCTCCTCTGTATCTGTATATATAGTATAAATAATCTGATCACATAACAAGATTAGAGAGGGAATATTGGTTTAGGGATGTAGGAAGAAGCAACAGTTCCTTCTCGGTAAGCTTGAAAATTTTGATAAATAATATTTAGAACTGTTATAAGCTAATAGCTTTGCTCAGTGCTCAAGGTATTTCGTACAACTAAAGCACTTAATTGTGCTCAATCACATTATTCTTTCCCTAGATCTAGTCATTTTGCTTTAGTTCCTAGAAATTTGGAACTAAAGCTAGTTCCATATTTCCACTTTCCATTCAGCCGTCAAGTCGTAGTCGAACTCATTCGATCCAATTTCCGTAATCCTACATTGATCCCATTATATTTCTCATTCACTCTTTGAGTATTTTATTCTTCTAACGTGGGTTCCATACAATTAGTCATTGACTATATCAAATCCAGAATATCAAAGAGCTCCAGTTGTCTTTCATCTGTTCGTCATTTACTATATCAGCTAGTTCTACTCATTTCATCATCTGTCCGTTCGTTCAGTGGTAGATCCAGCTAATTTCTGCCTGTCAATCTCTCAAAATCCGTCCTGGTCCTCGTCCTACTCTTCTTCTAGCTTAAGTTCCTCTTCTTCTAGCTTGAACTCCATCCCTTTAGTCATTCACTATATTAAATAGCTCCACTCGTTTTCCATCTGCTCGTCCATCTATTCCATTATTGCATTCCAATACCCATTTACTTTATCAGCTGGATCTACTCAATCCCATCTATCCGTTCGTCAAGGTATCTCCTAGTCAGACCCTCCCGGCTAGAGCGCAATTACTTGTGTTTCATTACATTACTCATTCGCACAGTTGCACAGAAAATAGATAGAAAAGAACGCATAAATCGATATCGAAAATAGAAATTCGTATCTCAAGGTTTACGTATGTCAATCAAATCTTTGGTGCAAATTGCGAATTTGATTTCGTGTGCAACGATTTCGCTCAATGCCAATGCCAATTCCAATTCCAATTCCAATGCAAATGCCATGACAAGCAGCACTTGTCAACAGGGGAATGCCAAGGCAAGCACACACATACACACACACCCTCACACACACGCATACATCCTTGCACACTCAAGTTTCCATTCTCATAAAGAGACACAAATACATTTGCCCGGGAATTGGCAGTTCTTAAATATTGACGCAACTAATGTTGGGGGAATTACAATTGTTGATATTGTCGCAGGCAATGGGATGGAACGGAGGGAGCAGGAGATGGAGCAGGAGAAGGAGATGAAGATGGATGAGCAGGAGAAGCCAGCAACCGATTAGCAGAGTAGCTGCTATTGATTTACACCGTGCCTGATGTAGCCATTGATCTGACTCTGTGGCCATTGTGCGCCACGGATAATTGCCCCAAGCTGAAGACTCAGGGCCCCATCACTCCAGTGCCCTACGCAGGACAGGAAACGGGAAGAGAGGAGCCGAATGGATAGTGATGAGCAGAGCGGGATTAATGCCAATTAGATGGAGAGATATCGATGGGAAATCGAATTGGGAAAAAATTATTAAGGCTCAAATTGGAGTTGATTTATTAGGAAGGCAGAGACCTGAGCCAAAAAGCAGCCAAAGGTGTTCAAATACAGAAATCTTTTGGGATTCAACTCGACAATTTAGAAAAGTGGGGAAGTCCCGTTACCTAAGACGACCCCTGCCCTTTAAAAGCCATTAGTAATCCCAAGTGTGCATACGTAGATATTCCATTGAGCCAGTACTCTCCTTTGCAGAGCATAACCGAATATAAAAAGGCTAAATTTGTCTTGAAAAAGGCTAAACAAACAGCTCAAAATAAAATACATTTGCGTGTGCGTCGGAGCTTCTCGGCTCTGTGTGCATCCTCCAGATACACGAGCTGCTGTCTCTCTGCAATGGAATGCAAATGTGTGACGGGCTGCTGGGCAATTTAACACTATGCAGTGCTCGCTCGAGAGGCGCGAGGGCGCCGCGGGGCAGGACGTGCTTGGCAATAGATTTAATGGCACTCGCTGCCTGAGCTGGGATGGGCAGGGGTGGGCAGGGGTGTGCTGCATGCTGGCATGTAAATAAAAAATGCATAAGTATGCAGCGAACAGCAACAAACAGAAAACGTGGCGAAAAGGAGCAGAGGATGGAAACGTGGGCAAACATCGCAGTATTTGAATAAGCGAGTGAGTGTGAGTGTGAGTGAGAGAGAGAGAGGGCAACAGCGAACAGAGACAGGCAGTTTGTCTGAACGTGTTGCTATCGTAGAAGCTGATTTTATTTACTGCCTTCAGCAACAGTTTGGCAGCAGTGAAAGCTTCTCCTCCTCCTTTCTCCTCCCTCTCTCTCTCTCACTCTCTTTCGTAAATAATGTTGCATGCTGCAGTGGCATTGTGTGCGAAGGACATTCCCGAAAGTGCTCGCATGTTGCCGTTACATGTAGCATGCGGCTATAAATAGACGCATTCGTTAAAAATGAGAGACTCTTGCTATCCACAATTTAAGTGGATTATTCAAAGCTGACAAAGTTAATGCCATCCATTCAGCAGCAGGCTGCATGTGTGCCCGGGGGCTGGATGATGCCTGCTGCTATTGCAAAATGTTTAACTTTTTATATGGAAATCGCATTAAGAATTATTTTTGCCAATATTAAAATTGCATGCAATAAGGATTAAGCTAAAATTACACATACAAATATGTTTGTAGTGCGAACACATTTTATTTTAAACTCATTTGCGCATTGCCACTCTTTTGAAACTACAACCAGTTGAGAATTGTAAGAGCAAACGAATGCTTGAAACAAAGCTGAGCTTGCTTTGTAGTGGGCGACCTAACGAAAGAGCCGAGTGTCAGGTACCTGCCCATAGCAAACGTTTGCTAGACAGAGAGCCAAGATATGCCTTACTCTCGCTTAGCGGCAGCCCAATGCAATTCGCCTTTCATTTGTGTCATATATCCTCGGGCAATTCGCCTTTCATTTGAGTGGAATGCCCACAGCGCAATTCGCCTTTCTTTTCAAACATATGAAGCTCCACATCACAAATCGCCATTGAGAGCTTAGCTGCGCTCTGCTCATTAAAATCTTTTGCAAGGCCGAAGGCGAATTCAAGCGTAGCTGCAGTTGCGATGTTTTTCATCTACGTCATTTACACGCATACAAAGGCGCATTAAAGAGCTGAGCTTAAGAGTTGTGTGTTGCTTTGCTTGAGAGGCGTTCTGCAGCGAATTCAGGAGCAGCCGATATTACAATTTGCCTTTCAACTAAATCCTATGCGCACAGCATATTCATTCGCTGTTTATATGAACAGTCGTAAATGCAACAATTACAATTAAATTTGCTTCAGCCATAAAAACAGCAGCGCAATAAAAAAGCAATGATTTTATGAGTGCATTTAACACACGTTTGATGAATTACTACAAATTAATTGCATTTCATTTGCATTTACATTTACAATTCAGAAAGTGCTAGACACATTTTGCAGCGAATTCAAGGCAAACACAGCACAGCACAATTCGCCGTCTCGTGCAATCAGGCGCTTTGCCGCAACATGTAGCGGCGAATTCGTGCAGGCATGCCAGCAATGGCAATTCGCCGCTCAACTTAATCGTGCCACAAATTCGCCGCCTATATTCATTGCAGTCGTTGCAGCGGCAGTCGTAAATGCAAAACTATAAATTTAATTTTGCTGCGCCATAAAAGTCACAAACAAACGCAAAATTGCAACACAAAGCGCTAATTGTTGAGTGCACATAAAAACGCAATTAACCAACTGATTAATAATTGTATTTAATTGTTGCAGCAGCTGCAGCGGCAACAATCGCCAATCGGATGATACTGCGATTCTCTGCGGATGCTCGGCCCAAGGGCCAGCTGGGCAGCTGGAGCATTCTGCTGATTTCTCTATGCAGCCTCACAAGTCTCCTGGACAGCTGCCGGGCCGAGCGCACCAATGTGGGTGAGTTGAACAGCTGAAAAACAAACTTAAAGCATTTTATGGCTTTTTCACTCGAAATTATTATGCAATACGAAATTTCGGTTGTTTGCCATGCAAATATGCCGCGCACTTGTGTGAGTGCATTGCTCAATCTATGTGTGCGTGTATGTGTGTGGGTGTGTGTGTGCGTATTTTTATGCCCCACTGAAACATGTGGCACGGCGCAAGCAACGACAACAACAACAACAGCAACAGCATCAGCATCATCTGCGGCATTCTACAAATGCGGCGAATTGGTCGCAGCATTTGTTTTGGCCATATAAAATAGGTAAATAGAATTTGCATAGCAAAACAAATACAAAGCGGAAAAAAGGCGAGCTATATATAGCCCTCCCCATGTTTAATGGCTGCAATGTGATTTTACTCTGATGCTAGAGCTAAGTGAGGCGACAGCGAGCATATGTGATATGTGACTTAATATTTATTTTGTGTGAGCTAGAGCTAGAGCTAGGGACTCTAGATGGAATTTTTTCAAATATATATATAATGTATTTATGTATGTATATGGTACACAAATTTGTGGAATAATGTGGTTTGTACAGACAGAAATGTATATTTTGATACCCATTATAACGGTTCGAGACTCGATTTGTATAACTTATCTAAATTCTAAAATTCTTGAGTAGAACCCAATGGAAAAATGCCAAATGGAGCGAGTTATACGATTGAAATAAAATCTATATACAACGTAGTTCTGCCGTTCTGATATGGATTTTGAGTATTAACAGTCTTAATCATCAAGTTCTTCAAATGAGTCCCAGTCAATCGATTCTACAAATACAAATACATATACAAGTCTATATACGACATACATCATACTCAATATCAATGAAAATTTGATTTAATTTTCAGCAATTATTCAAGAGTATTGCTTAGTCAGGCACTCCTGTTCTCACATATTTGTTGTTTATCCCAGGTCTTATCTTTGAGAACACCAATCCGGATCTTGAGAAAATATTCCACCTGGCCATTGAGAAGGCGAACGAGCAGAACGAAGAGCTGAATCTGCATGGCGTGGCCGTATCCATCGAGCCGAACAACGCGTTCGAGGCATCCAAGAAATTGTGCAAAATGCTAAGGGTAGATAGATAGATAAGAGTATAGCCGCAGTACTCCTCCTCTATTGAGCACCATCCAATATCTGTTCCAGCAACATCTGGTGGCCGTCTTTGGGCCCAGCTCGAATATGGCGGCGCGCCATGCGCTAAGTATCTGCGATGCCAAGGAGCTGCCCTTCCTGGACACGCGCTGGGACTTTGGCGCGCAGTTGCCGACGATTAATCTGCATCCGCATCCGGCACAGGTGGGCGTGGCCATCAAGGATTTGGTCACGGCGCTGGGCTGGGAGAGCTTCACCATCATCTACGAGTCGGGCGAGTATCTGGCGACAGTTAACGAGCTGCTGAAGATGTATGGAACGACCGGGCCGACCATAACACTTAGACGCTATGATCTGGATCTAAATGGCAATTACCGCAATGTGCTGCGCCGCATACGCAATGCCGAGGACAAGTCGTTCGTGGTCGTCGGCTCGCTGGATACCCTGCCCGAGCTCTTCAAGCAGGTGCAGCAGGTGGGTCTGCTGACGAGCAGCTACCGCTACATCATCGGCAACCTCGACTGGCAGACGATGGACCTGGAGCCGTACCAGCATGCGGACTCCAATATAACCGGCTTGCGACTCGTTTCGCCAGCGAACGAGCAGGTGCTCGAGGTGGCCAAGGCGCTGTACGAGAGCGAGGAACCATTCCAGAACGGTAAATCAACCCTAATCTGCATTTGATCACAATTTCAATTTGTCGATTCACCCGAATCGGATTCAATTTCTGGCTGCTCCAGCACACCAAAAATGATATACGCAAATTGCCATTGAACCATTTATGGATGTTCTGTGGCCTTTTTGTCAATTTATATACCCTTAAAAAGGGCAAAGGAATTGTACGGGGTAGATGGACCATGTACAAGCGCTTGGTAGAGCACATAAGAAATTTGTGTGAAGCTGATATCCACATAGAGTTTAATCTATTTTGATATTACTATCTGCCCTCCTGTCCAGTATATTTCCTGTCTGTCTGTCAGCTGGAGCGAGTAGATCTCGAAATCTACTGAGTCTAGAAAGCTCAAATCTCATATACGTACTCTTGTATGCCGTATGGAGCACAGATGACTATTTTTCTTCGATAACAGCACCTATTTTCTTACTATCGATAAATATCGATGTTTTTATTTGGATTTTAGAGCATTGCTTCAAGACTATTGCATATGAAAATAAGAAAATGTCTATATAAATTTATGATTCATGATTCCTAAATATTAGATAACTCTCTGAATTCTATCGTACATTCAAGCAACATAGTTCGAATAGTTAGGAGCTGCAGCAGGAAAAAGCACAGCTGCTTTGCTATGCCTATAAATGAATTGCTGCTTTGTTTAGTTAGTATTCACACTTGTAGGGTATCTCGTAGTCGGTAATTCTATTTGATTTGGTTCGTTGCAGTATCGTGCCCTCTGACCAACAGCATGGCCCTCATCTACGATGGCATCCAGCTGCTGGCCGAGACATACAGACATGTTAACTTCCGACCCATAACGCTCAGCTGCGGCGACGACAGTGCCTGGGACAAGGGCTACACGCTCGTCAACTACATGAAGTCGGTGAGTCGGAATATGGCAACAGAATGATTCATAAAACATAAACATGTGTACATCTGTGTGTGTGTGTGTGTGTGTGTGTGTATTCGTAGCTGTCGCTGAATGGCCTCACGGGGCAAATCCATTTCGACTATGAGGGACTGCGCACGGATTTTCAGCTGGAGGTCATAGAGCTGGGCGTCTCGGGCATGCAGAAAATTGGCCAATGGAGCAGCGCGGATGGCTTCGAAATGAATCGCCCGGCCCCGGCGCACACTCTCGAGCCAGACATGCGTTCGCTGATGAACAAGAGCTTTGTGGTCGTCACAGCGATTGTAGGTGGCATTCCAAAATGGGCGAGATGGATGTTGTATAAATTAAATATCCCAAGAATCTCCCTCTCTCTCTCTCTCTCTCTTTCTCTCTGAGTGCAGAGCGAGCCGTATGGAATGCTGAAGGAGACCGCAGACAAAATGGAGGGCAACGCTCAATTCGAGGGCTTCGGCATCGAGCTGATTGATGAGCTCTCCAAGAAGCTAGGCTTCACCTACACCTTCTACTTGCAGCCGGACAACAAGTACGGCGGCATCGATCCCAAGACTGGCGAGTGGAACGGCATGCTCCGCGAGATAATAGACCACGTAAGTGTCTGCCTGATGCCAATAAGTCCAAGTCTAACTGCCTTCAGCCCTCAGCCTATCATCGCTCATCAATATTTACGAGCTCTCAGTTCGCCCTCGGGCAATCGGCTTACACACATCTAATCGATTGATTATCATGATTTTCAATTTATTATTAATTCACTTTATTTGTCATAATTTATTAAATTTGCAATTCATTTGACTATTTATACGAAGGCAACAATGCAATCCGCTCGGGGTCAGTAAATAGTGTTTAAAAATTCATTGCGTGCTCCACTGCGTATGCGCAATATTTGCAATTATTCATTCGCAATTTCCAATTAACCATGTTAAGCGAAAGTAATTGACAATTAATGAGTGTAATGCAATTCTGATAACATTATTAATTAGCGCGCTGACATGGGCATAACTGATTTGACCATGACGTCAGAGCGGGAGAGCGGCGTGGACTTTACCATTCCCTTTATGAATCTAGGTGAGTTACCCCCACCGCTCTCACTCTATATATCTACTCATATATCTTTCTTCTCTGCTCTTCTCTCGCCCACAGGCATTGCTATTCTGTTTCGCAAGCCCATGAAGGAGCCGCCCAAGCTCTTCTCCTTCATGTCGCCGTTCTCCGGCGAGGTCTGGCTTTGGCTGGGTCTCGCCTACATGGGTGTCTCCATTAGCATGTTTGTCCTGGGCCGCATGTCTCCAGCCGAGTGGGATAATCCCTACCCGTGCATTGAGGAGCCCACTGAATTGGAGAATCAATTTAGCTTTGCCAATTGCCTTTGGTTCTCCATTGGCGCCCTGCTGCAGCAAGGCTCCGAGCTGGCTCCCAAGTAGTTACCCTATAGTTCTATAGGAAGGAAGGCTTCTCAAATTCTTCATTTTTATACAGAGCATTTTCCACACGTGCCGTCGCCTCCTCGTGGTGGTTCTTCACGCTGATCTTGGTATCCTCCTACACCGCCAACCTGGCTGCCTTTCTCACTGTCGAATCGCTCGTGACACCCATAGAGGATGCTGAGGACTTGTCGGAGAACAAGGGCGGAGTCAACTACGGCGCAAAGAATGGCGGCAGCACCTTTACCTTCTTCAAGGCGAGTGGGTGTTAGGCATGTGAGACAGCTGCAGTAGATGAAGTCTTTTCTATTTTCTAGGATGCCAAATATCCCACCTACCAGAAGATGTACGAATTCATGAAGGACCATCCGCAGTACATGACGAATTCCAATCAGGAAGGCGTCGATCGCGTCGAGAATAGCAATTATGCCTTCCTTATGGAGTCCACCACAATCGAGTACATCACTGAGCGCCGTTGCACCCTCACTCAGGTGGGCGCCCTGCTGGATGAGAAGGGCTACGGCATAGCTATGCGAAAGAGTAAGCAATTCCCCCCGTCATACTAATGATGAGGCGAGCTGGTCTGGGTAACTCCTAGTCGGGCACACCCGACTCTCGCCTAAAGCGTTCTCAGTGCTATGCATTATAGATATGGGAATTTTGCAGACTGGCCGTACCGCGATGTGTTGAGCCAGGCCATACTCGAGATGCAGGAGCAGGGCCTGCTGACCAAAATGAAGACCAAGTGGTGGAAGGAGAAGCGCGGCGGTGGCGCCTGTTCGGTAAGTGCTCACATATCCGAAAAGACTTTTGCCTTTTCCCACGGGTATGAACATGTCTGAGTTGGAGTCTGAATCTGTGTGTGTGTGTGTGTGTGTGTGTGTGTCTGTCTGTGTGTGTGCACAGGATGCAGGCGACGAGGGTGGAGCTCTGGCCCTCGAGATAAGCAATCTGGGCGGCGTTTACTTGGTGCTCGGCGTGGGCGCCGCCTTTGGCGTTTTAGTATCCGTGCTGGAGATGCTGCTGGGCGTCAAGGAGCGCAGCACCGAGAATAAGGTACCATCAATGCTTGAAGGCTTTTTAGGCAACCAATACGCTTTACTATGTAGTCAGCCACAGTATTCCCACACACACACACACACGCACACACGCACTTGCACACCCTCAGAGCAAACACAGCTGTTGACATTGCGAATGACTGCAGGAGGAAGTCGATTCGGATGCCTCCTCTTTGGGCTTTGCGAATCTAGGCGGCGTTTATCTTGTCATGTTCGTGGGCAGCTGTTTTGCCAGCATTTATGGACTGATTAACTGCGTGCTCAGCAGCTACTGGACCGCACGAGAGAACAAGGTAACCAAGGCGCTAAGCGTGGAGGCTCTCTATAAATATATATACATATATACGTATGTATATGCGTATATAAATAACTACTATCTATCTATATATGTGTATTTATATAGACATCCACTCATATATTAACAGCTAGCCCGTTGGAGGGCGAGTTAATTGTGTCGTGACTAAAACTGGGCATGCGAAGGTCAACATGTAACTTAAATAACGGATATTTCTCCACAGCTTCTACATGGACTAATGGAGCCACTCTAAATACATTCAAACTGCAATTTAACTCAAATGCCAACATAATCTCCTAATATACACATTGAGTCCATAACGCATTCACTCACACATTTGTGTAGTTGCTTCGCATGTTAATTTCAATTTATGTTATTTTAACAATTAATTTTAAGATATTAACAAATATTTGCGTTTGGCTAGGTTAACTTCAAGGATGAGCTGCTAGATGAATTGCGTTTCATTATCCAATGCTCGGGCAATACCAAGGCGGTTAAATATCCCAAGAACTCCGGCAGTAGCTCCAACTCGAATGCCAGCTCCAAGTCGAAGGGCTCCTCCCTCTCTGTGGACACCCTGCCAGAGGATCCATCGGATGCCGACGTGGAGGCAGTCAGAGAGAGACGTACGAATCATGCCAAGAAGTAGCCGACATTGAAGATTTATCAGTGTTTCGAGAGCTTGTTTTCATGGTTATTAAACTCGTTGCAAAGTTTATTTGTAAGCTTTTTTAGCCTAAATGTTTTCAGGCACACCCAAATAGAAGAAATATTCCAAGCTGAAAGCTCGGATGAGCCATCTATGTGTGAAATTTATAAGGCTATGGTGATGGCCACAGTGAATTTTTGTGTGGCGCCATCTATGTGTGAGATTGTAAACAAAACGAAGTGCGCATTGGTAAGACGAACAACACATAGATGGCGCCATTAAAACTACAAAAATAAACCAATTTAATGCTTTAACTGAAATAAGAATTTTCGCACTAATAAAAAACAATAAAAACACATTTTATATATTTTAAATACCAATATATTTAATAGGCTTTTATAATATTGCATATTCGAATATAATGTCATATGTAATAACATACACACACAATATATTTGTTGTTTGTTTAGTTTTCTTTTGATTTTGATTTTTGTTTTTGCTTTTTTTTTAGTTTTCTTTGTATATCCGCTTTCCGTTTCTGGTAGACACTTAGAAGTTGAAAAGGTAAAATTGTACGATGTTTTCGTATATAATATATATGTATGTATATATATATATATGTATAGGTCAATGTATTATGTATATAGTATATACCCCTTGTTTGAATGTTTTTGTTTGTTTTTGTTGGTATTTACGTTGGTATGTGTTAGCTTCCGATGTGTTTGTATATGTATATATATTGTATAATACAGGATTAAACATCCATTGAAGTAAGTATTAACTAGCTATTATGTATTGCAACACACATGAACTAAACACGCACTCATACTCTCACACTCAAGCACACACACACACACACACAGTCAATCAACTAATGAGGCATTAAGATATTGCTAGTATTTTCTTAATACATTTTGATTAATTTAAGTTTGTTTTCTTTTCTTTTTTGTTTTTTTTTTTTCATTTTGTTTTATTTTTTTATTACTTGATCTTCATTGCAAATCATTTTAAAGTTCGTTATTATGTATATGTATATCTATTATATATATTTTAGATATCAAGGAATTTAGTTTGCCAACATTTAACTACACAAAAACTTTGAATAACAATTAAAATATATGGAATGGATGCTAAATAAATCATATCTTATTCATATATAATATATATTTTATATATTATATATATACTTTAAAGCCCAGTTTGTTTCTTTCTGTGACAAATAGATTGACATCATCATCATCATCTTGTTTCTTTATAATTTGTAAAAATTAACAAAATCATTTGATTATGCATAATATATAGGATAAACGCACAAATCATCCAAAATATGTGGTTTGCTGTTTTTTAATCAAGAATCAGACTATGCGAGGCATCTGGCTGTATTATAACAAAAATTTTATCTTAAAAAATAAATATTATCGACTTATCGTTTTCTGAAGCTAATTGAGAAGTTCTTTGCTTCTTGCACTGACTTATATTCTCTGAGAGGATAGAAGTCGTCTCTCCCACTCTTTCTATTGCTCTTTCTCACTATCTTCATCACTCTCAGAGAGAGAGGTATTATTCCTGCCATCTTCTCACTCTCTCCCTCTCTCTCTCTCTCTCTCTCTCTCTCTCTCTCTCTCTCTCTCTGTCTCTCTTTTCTCCCTTTCTCTATGTTTCTCACTTCTCGTTTTTTATCTCAGTCGCCAATATAGTCTGATTCTTGGTTGGTAAATTCGCTAAGCCTATGAATGATTGAAGTATGCGATATCTTTGATCATTTCAAGATTTTCTTACACATTTTAACTGAGAAGAACTAGATCTATCCATACGTAGGAGATCTATTATGGAAAACTGGTATATAAATAGAGTTTGTCTGTTTGTTAATTCCGATGGGATTATACATACCTAATCCCCTCTTTGTTGATCATGGATATTATCGGTGGGTGTGTCAACGTTGTAGTTAAAAATATAGATGTAGTATAGAAATATGTTTTCGAAATTATGATATTCATATAGTGTTGATATAGTGTTCGGTAAGTCTCATAGAGTTTTGATACTTTGGTGGCATTTTGTGTATAGACTTCTCGCTTGAAATTAAATTGGAATAAAAAGTGTTTTGGTTTTTGATTCTTCTTCTTGTTCAAATGTTTAAATTGTTGTAAGCTCGTAGAATTTGTCATTGGTCTCTTATAAACGCATTTGCAAGTATTTCTTGGTAAGTTTGGCTAAAGCTAAAACATAAGTTATATACCTGTACCAAGACATAGGGAATTCTTTCTTTTTTTCCTTTTGAGTTTTAAACTTAACGTATTTTTCTAGGATTTGTGGGGTGTTAATTACACATTGCATAGGACTTAAAGCTTTTAATTTTTTGCTAAACATATAGTTACATACATATATCTTTGATTTTCATTTTGGTTTTGGTTTTGGTTTTTGAAAAATAGTTTTGCTACGAAGTGTTTTGAAGTGTCAAAGGAACCATAGCAAATGATCCTGAGTTATTTGTTGTTATACTTGAATATACATATATCTTTCATAATTATACGAGTATAATTGGTGTTTCCTTCAAAAAGTGTAAAGAAATGTAGTTTTAATTTAATGTTTGGGAACATTTCCCATATATTGTCTAACTATACAAGTTATTTAAATACTCATACTCGTTCACGAAGTTGACAAAGAGTATATTAGTTTTAGACAATTTATGTTTATAAAAGGGTATCGGAGACTTGAAATTTAGATAAGTCCTATATTCGATGATAGTTAGGTTAATAGTGTGGCATATTGGAAAAACGGAAGATAGAAATAGGTCTACCGATTAACGATCAGCTATAGGGATGACCTATATATGACCTTCTTTACAGAGACCTTAATAGGCCGGAAAACAGAGTTATAGTCATTCGGTATTGTGAACGAGTATTTGGTCAATCGGTTACGCCCGACCGCAACTTACTTGCTCAATATTGAAATATGTCTAGAGATGTATATGAATAAGGTTTTAATTTAATTTAGATTTACTAGATCATAATTTTGAAAATAGGAAACAAAGGAATACTTATTGAAATAAATCAATGAGATTTTTTTAAGAATCTAGATGGAATTTAACTTTTTTCATAAATAGCTGCCAATTTTGATTTTATTTTATTTATTTATTTGTTTTTTTTTTTTTGACTGAGTATTTAAATTTAAGGAATTTCTTTTATTGCCAGAATTTTTATGAAATTTTAGATATTCGATTAAATATTTGAAAATTTTAGAAGGAATAATTATATGAAAATTTCATAAATCTATCAAATTTTATCAAATTTTTAAATACGCTTAAAAATGCTATGAAGATTTATAAAATTTATAAAACTTAAGTACATCAACTTTACAATTGCAAAGAATTCATACGAAATCGAACATAATTATGTTGTACATTTAATAGATATATGGATATGACTGAGATACACATAAACACATGTATGATTCATATATGTATGAATGTGGCTAATGGTTTATATTATGTATTTGTGGAGGATATTTAATACTTGAGTTGTACATCATTCACGTAATTTAAGTTTAGTTTTTGTTTATTTGGTGTTTTTGTTGTTGTAGTTCTTATATTCATCTCAAAAAGTCATTAAAATAAATGCGTTTCTTTTTGTTTTGTTTTGTTTTGTTTTGCTTTGATTTGGTTAATCTCTCCCTCTCTCTCTCTCTCCCTTTCTATCTGACTCTTAGCCAAGTTTTATCTACGGTCTTTTACTGTTTGTGGTAAATAGTTTGTTGTAGTTTTAGTTGTTGTTGTAGTAGTTGTAGTTAAGTAGTTTACTTCTGTGGTGGGGTAGGTGTTTTGTTCTTGTTGTTGTTGTTGTTGCTTTTGTTTGGTTTGCCTTTTTGTTTGGCTAAAAATTATCTAAAGATTTGTATCTAACTATGCAAAAAAGTTAACGTTCATTGAAAATTGTTAAACATGCTCGGAAGATGGCAGAAAGTCGCATATGAAATCCAGCACACAGACACTCACACACACACAGAGGGACACACATCCGGTCCGGTTGGATTAGTGTGCGTGTGTTGTATTGTCCGTCTCCTGGTGGCCCTCTCATATGACACTCATGCGACGCCTGCCATTTCCGGATGCCTCGGCTCAGTTGGAGTTGGCCAGCGTTTCGTGGCACACCTCCATGTAGTCGGGGTCGTGCATAATGCCCTTTATCATGTCCTTGAGCATTGTGTACCGCGGAAATATCGGGTACATCTTTGAGCTGCCGTACTCTTCCTGCGGGCACAAAGAGAGAGAAAAAAGGGTTTGTTCCCCTGCATTGAATGGGACGTTTCAATTCGATTGTTCGCTGGTTCGTTCGCTCACCTTTAGCACGCGTATCAAGTGCCGCAAGCCCAGATACTTTTTCAGCAAGCGATATAAATCATTAATCAGCTGCGTATTCTCGAGCTCAATTTGTGCCGTTGTCATGTCTATTGGCGGTTAGATGGAGCTAATCAGTGTTAATCACTCGAGTTAACGACTCAACTTACGTTCCAGGCGCTCCATGCGCTCCCGGCGCTCAGCCGCCTCCTCGGCCAGGCGAGCCGAGGTCTTGACGCCCTCGCCCGACTTCTGGGTCTTCTCCATGATTGAGCAGGCGCGCATCACGTACGAGGGCACAGTTTCCTGCTTCTCCTGTCGCGGAATATCAACTAATGTCCAATACTGAGTCTCCAGGCGTATAACTTCCTGCAGTCACTTGCTATTAGTATTGTCAAATCACATCACTCTAATCGGTTTACCTTAATCATGAGCTTGAGCATGGGATAGCGCTGGAAGATGTTGCGATGGCTCTTCGAGTCGCCGTATTGGTTCATTAGATTAATCAGTGCTTTCTTTACCGTATCGTAGGACTCCTCGAGGCGCAGCCGTAATGATCTCAAGCGTTCGTTCGTCTCGATAACCTCATCGCGCGTCATGCCGCTCGGTGCCCCCTCGTCCTTCACATCCTGCACAATGCGGCGCACGCTTTGCGTGAATTTTCCAACAAAATTTGTGGTTGCTAAAATGAAGAAATTGAAAAAATTTAGCAAAAATTAAAATAATTCTATATTGTACGGAAATTGCACGAAGCACTGTCATTCACAATATGATAATGTCAGTAGACACGTGCATTAACCTCATTGGATTGCTCTACGATTCATGCGGAAATTTTTCGTCTATGAAAAAGTCGAATCATTATGCCATGATGAGTCGCATTGGAGGAGTTTTAAAATATTTCTCTTAAACTTATTTCGAAAAGTGTCGACGGCGGGGTTTGAACCCGCGACTTTACGAATGTGAGCGCAGCTGGCTACACGCAACACCACACCCTCCATTACTATCAATCGTGCTAAGCTACATTTTGTCAAACTGCTTGAGTATTTCGTTTTGTGTACATTGTTGATTTTACAAACACACACATGCACACATACATATACAATTCAGAGAGCATTTATAAATAACTAAGAGTAAGCGAATGAAGTAATGAAGAGACGATCGCTATGTAATATTGCGGCTCTCACTATTTTATATATTTTATGACTTTTAGCAAGACAGTGAGTCTGTTTTTTATTATTTTATATATATGTATGTATGTATGTTTATGTTTTTTTTTTTTTTTTTTTTTTTTTTTTTTTTTTGTAAGTCAATAAAACTAAGTAAATATCTGTGTTTATTCAACACACACCAAATCAAACATTGCAAACACCAACATCAACATATGTATAGCAAGGCCACTGCAAATAGAATTTGTGTGAACTTTCATTTTCTTATCAAATATTTTCGGTGCAATTCTTCATTCCTACATACAATATATATGACCACAATTATTTATACAATGCAGAAATTAATTATGAATATTTGACAGTAATTAGGAAAATCCTAATAAAAAGCAGCCATCTGCCATAAATCTATTGTTCATGGCGAAAGCCTGGGATAATTAAGAGCATTTGTTAATACTGTGATGTATATATGTTTATGTTTGCTTTAATATGTTGAAATACAATAGTATATATGTTTATATTTCATAGCACTATAGTTGACATTATAAAACTCTAACAGATATTAAGGCAAATAATTTTAAAAAATTTCCAAAAAGGACTAATATTTTAATTGCATCATTTTTGATTGATAAAGTTTATATATATATTTATAAAGTTTATGATGATATCATAGGTAACTTCGAAAAGAATTCTTTTCGAAGTTGCTTTAGCCAGGGCTTATAGAATAAAATCTCTAAATAATATGATAGTATAAATTATTGTGGATTATATCTGAAGTGTAAGTCGTATATGTTGCTAATATATACGATCGATACCGCTTGCTTACAATACAAAGTCAACTGAGAAGTTTTTAGCGACGTAACTTCGTGACTCGAAATAAATACGACTATTCCTCCTATCATCATTTGGAAATTGAAAAATTTAGATGGATTTGTAAATCATAAAATTGCTAAGCAGTAATTAGTGTTCACAATGGCATCGTAAATGCAAAACTTATTCAAGTGCATGGAAAACGTGACTTTTTTATGTCGTTGTTAAGAAATTGAAAAGGTTCAGTGGTAATGAGTCGATGGAAGCATAATAATTTACATATATGTATACCAATAGGGTATTTAAAGGGCTCGTACGATACAAAAATACAATGTTTGCATATCCGATTCGAGAATTTAGAGAACGTTTCACAGTTTCCCAAGATGACGATAAAAACTTAGTCATACTGCAGTCATCCACCGAAGCTGGTAACCTTTGTTCCTTTAGATATACATATATGAAGTGACGTAAATTATATATGAGCTTTGGACCCAAAGCTAAACTAGTTGAGATTGCCCGACAGTTAGATACCCTAAATCCTTTATCTAAGCTTTACAATTTACAAAGTGTTCATAGCATGCATACATCCACATAGTTGCGCATAAGATGATCGTTCAGCCGACTGATTGAACTATGGTTCTGAATGTCCGATCTATATGAAATTTCCAGAAAATTATTATGTTATACATATGTAAAACGAGCTACTAATTGAGACTCTACTATTTCAAATATATTGCTTTTGCTTATATTGGACAGAAGAGACAGAGAGCTGGTTCGACTCAGCTCCTGATCATGCTGATGTATGCTTTGTGGCCACGCCCCCTACCGACTGTTCGCAATCTATATACCCAGTTCTCTCTAACTTGCAATTGTTTCTGGCTATAAATACGAAAAGGTCTTGGAGCGTCGAGAATAGTCTTTCCGTTCGCCTTAACAGTCCGACCACAACTGAATACAATTATAAGTTCTTGCTCGGGAGAGAAACTTTCAGTATACAACGAATCGTTCGACGGCCAGCAACGACGGTCGAAAACAAAAAACGGTCAGTGACAAAAGCGAATTAAGTATAAGCAAAAACAAATAAAAATATAATACTAATAAATGTATGTTAATATGTATGTGTGTGTATATTCATGTGTATATAGATTTACTGCTGTATGAAATAATATGCAAACAGAGAGCGCTCACGCGATATTCGAAAACGAAACGGCAAAGAGTCAACGAACGCGTTCTTTATTACTTTCAATTGCTAATAAAACATAATTTTTAATTGAAACATGTTCTAAAACAGAGTAAGCAAATGTTTACAGTGAAGCGGGTAGAGAGGGAGATTGCGAGAGAGAGAGAGAGAGACCCGGATTGGTAGCGAGAGCGAGAGATGGAAAGCAAACTCACAAAAAAGAGGCAAATACTGAATCAGTTCAGTTACACTGCAAGAGGCTGAGAGCGAGAGAGAGAGGGAGATAAATCTCAAGAGACTTTAATATGTTTGATACCAAATATGTACATATATAAGCACGATCATTTTTATACGCAGACCTTCCTTCTATACAGAGCTCACTGTAGTGCATATTTAGATCCTTTAGATCGTAAACAAACAATGTAGGCCATATCGCCATACTTTAAGATCATTCAGTCCAATATTATGGCCTCTTTACTTCAGTTCCTATTTAGATATTTTGGGTCTTAGAACATTTCCATATGATATCTTTAATTTCCTACTGCTAGACCTTTAGCTAAGCCTGAATTCCTTCGGCAGTTTTTACTTTAGCTCATATTTCGCTCTTTTAGATTAGTCTTATGCAGTACTAACTTTAATGCGTTTATAGCCTTGGGGCTCTGACTTTTCCAATGTTTACTTCAGTATAGACTTAGATCTTTTCGATCATAGTCAAACCCGCATTGTGGTACGCAGTATTCATATCAGTGCAAATGTATTTACCCCTAATTAGAGTATACGAGTTCTAGTTTACTTGCAGTAAATGCTCGGCCTTCTGCCTTTGGCCTTTTGTTGCACATTAAAGCTAAAAGCTGCAATTAATACGGGTCGGCATTGCCTGCTCACGATTTCTGCTGATTTGCATATTGAAGCAGCAACAACAACAGTTTCTTTACAACCGCTTTATCATATTTATGTATGTAGCTTTTTGCCAGCTATGCATATGAAGCCAGCCGGTCGGTTGGCCACAATGAAATCATTTTTTATTTAGAGAGAAAAAAAGATTAAATATTCTCTTGTTTATTATGGATAAAATTAAATATTCAAAAATGCTATTAGACTCTTGCAAAAAAGTATTAAAGACAATATTTTACTATTGTTGCATTATCGTATTATAGCCATTAGGGAGTGTGTTTGTGTTCATACAGAAGCTTAGCCTCTGGCTCTGGATGAGGTTATCAGTGTGTTTATCTCAAATATTGACGTCAATAACAACTGCGAATTGTGTGCCTGAAATGACAATATCGCAATTAAGCAAATATGAAGTGAAATGTTTTTTTGCTAAACTCGTTTCGCCACGCAACTGGACCAGTGGGTAGAGTGCAGCCTCCAACACGCTAACAGAGCAGATAACAGTCGCAGCTCAGATCGCACGTGGAAATATGCATTAAATGAGCGCGAATATCCATATGCACAGAGGCAGCCAAACGAAGAGCAGCTCGCGAGTCGCGACTTGTTGAATTTACTCTCACGCACACACACACACGCATTCCATCTCCCTCCCGCTCACACGCCTTGCTATGCATACAGCAGAGCATTGGCATACACTTTGCCTTGCTCTCGCTCACTCACTCACTTACTCACTCGCTGGCATGCTCTCTCTCCTTCATGCTCGCTCTCGATTTTTGTTTAGTTTTGCGCTCACGACCTTGTTGATAAAATTTGCCAAAAAGCTGAGCAGTTAGTTCTACCTGGGGCTTGTGGGTGCAGCTGCTTGTTCTGCGAGGTGGGGCAAATGTTTGACTGCTGGAATCAGTCGCGCGTTTCAGCACCAGCAGCAGCAACAACAACAACAACACGACAACAATGGCTAATGAGCAAAAGCGGCTTTTGTTTATCTTTAGCATGTCTTTTTTTCGCTGCTGCTGCTGGTACTGCTATACCCCGATGCCCTTGCTAAGTCCCTTGCCTAAAGTTCATCCAGTGTAAACCGGTTTTGCTAATTTGGTAAAGCACACACACACGCACACAAGCATACAAATAAGCAGAAACTGTTTTTTTTTTTTTTTTTTGGTTTGTTTCTTCTCTTCTTTTTGTCTTGTCTCTGTTGACAGCGACAGCCTAAAACTTGCTGCTCACACGCACACACACACACATACGCCCGCACGTACGCACGTCTCTCTCTCAGTTCTTGTGTTTGTGTGTGTGTGCTTTGCTGCAAACATAGGGAAATATGCACAGACAGCAACAACAACATTGAGCCGCATTGAAACGCTACTCAAGCTCTTCATCTCTACTTTGTTCGGCGCTTGGCTTACTCAGTCTCGTTTCGTGTTTAACTGAATGCAGATACGTTCGTATTGAGTGAGTGAAGTATTTATATCTTGAAGATACATTTAAGCTGCTGCACGCGTAGACAAGCTTACTTAAAGAGCTTGATTAAAGAGATCTTCAAGTTATTTAATAATGTATATATATCTACATATGTGTATATCAAAAATTAATTTCGAGTAAATTTGTATATATTTTGTTTATTTTTTCAAGTATTTTTCGAATTTTAATTCTTTTCACTTTTGTTTTTGTTAATTTTCTAAAATGAAATGTGTTCTGCAGCTGTTTCAACTCTTCTCAGAATTTAAAAAAAACGATAAATAATATCTTATATATCCCTAATCTCTTTAGTAACGCAAGCCTTATCTTATTCTTTACGGTATGTTCACGCCTCGTAGGCCATGTGTGGAATGGGTTTTTCTTTAGTGATTATTCGTCATTTAACCGTGCGACATTCGTTCGGCGTTTGGTAAACATTGGCTCAATGTATGAATCAGTTTTTTATGTTCTCTTTTGACGCATTCCTTAAATAATTGCCTTTTACCTGCCTGAAAGAGCCAGCAATTATTTTTACGATTGACTGATTAGCAATAACTACAGAAACGTGAGCAAAATTTTACGTCAATTGGCAAAACCAATAAATCTCGATTTTGGTATGTAAATATTAATTGGAGATTCCTTAAATTGCTAAAATACGTCATTTTACTGCTAATTGGGAGAAATGTCAATGCGACTTAACGACAGGGTATATTGGTTTTGTATGTAATAGGCTGAAATAGGCCTGACCTTAAGGAAGATACCTAAGCCTAGAAAGTACCCCACTTTCGGGTATTTCCTAGTCAAGCATGCCCGATGGCATACACACATACTTGTTTCATTATTAGCATAACTGTACTAAACGAATTAGTAACTATAGTTCAAGGTCTTCAGGTCTTTATAAAGCTGGAAGAACAGCATCTTAAAATATTAATTTTAAATTTCAAGAAAATAATAATGCGATAAATTTAAATGAATATTAAGATTTCGATGGTATATACATATGTATGTGTGTGTGTATGTTTGTGTGTGCATGTAAATGATTTCATAGAACACTCGATTGCACCTTCTCAATGAATTTGTCTAATTAAAATGCCAGTCGCTGAAATTCTAATCTATAAGCCAAACGGCAAATGGCAATTCGAAAATGGCAAATGGCGCATGGCAAATTACTTTTCATTCCTCTCGCCTCATAGACGAAATATAATTAATCTAATGAACAAGTTGAGCATCGCAAATTTCATACAATTAAGCCGAAACAAAGAGTCAAGTGCGAACAATCCAAATCTAAATGAGCTGCCAAATTATGGGAATTATCAGCCAAGTGTAACAGATCTGCGTGTAGTTGGCACATCCGCAATCAACTCGCTTTATGTTGACTCCACTCAAAGCGTCTTTAATTTTAAGTGTTCACGGCCAATGCACAGACAAACGGAAATTGTGGCTGTGGCTGCCAAAAGTTTGCCAGCATGAGATCATGATATGGGCTAGTTCTAGACCAGGCTAAGCCTTTGCTATTTGCTATTGGCCGAGTAGGCAACATAAGCTGGAGCAAATCAATTAGCTGTATTCAGCTCTCCCTATGGATCTGTAGTTAAAATAGATAATACCCGATTTTTCAACTCTGTCAGATAGAGTTTTAATTCACATTGGCCATGCTCGAAAATTCCCCACCGAAGCAAAAGTCACAGAGTGGAGTTGCCCGCAGCTCAAGACACGATTCAAGTCAACAAGAGTTGGCCGTTGAATATACTTTCTACAAAATGCCAACAGAAAGTTAAATGACTGGCTAAGCAAACTCTTTTCTTTGTTGTCAAACCGATGGGACATCAGCTACAATTCCGGACAAACGTTTTAGCAATTTATCTTATTTATCCGCCCACTGGGCGTATGCGCAATATGTTGTCTAGGCACGCTCCGCTCTGCGTGATACATCAATATCTCTCTCTATCTTACTCTGCCTCTCTATGTCTCTATCTCTCTCTCTCTCTCTGTCTCTGTCTGTCAGTCTGTCATGCATTTTATACCTGTGTCAGCTGTCATTAATCAGCAAACTAAATAAGCATAGAACGCCTCACAAATCCTAGTCGCACGTGCCCCAAGCTGCCCTCCTGATAGTGCTGGGCGGGAGTGGGGGCGGGGTCAGGGCAGAGGATAGTGTTTGCTCAGCGCGTTTTAATTAGTTCCCGCCACAGAGCAAAGCTTTGCTAATTGACCACATTTGGCGTACGACATGGCCACACCCCCTTCTAAAGGCCGGCGCTTCGTCAAAAAGGCGTGTCAATCATTGGCGGGCAACACGCAGTTGCGGCACGCGTTTGATTTATTGAATTCGTGTTGCGAGCCAAATCGTCGCCGCGATGACGGAATGCAAACTGCATTCGTGACCCACAAACTGAGTTATGGATTGATGAGTTATGCCCGGCCTGGTAGTCGATGAGCCGCTCGTGGGAGCTCGTGTAAAATCGATGACAGCCGGCGCCGGGAAGCAGATGAGTCATGTGAAAGGCCCAAACAGCTAATCAAATAAGCCGCAAATAGAGCGCGGAAGCAGAGCCCGAAGAAAACAATTCCAAAGCTGCATAAATATTTACTTTGTGTGTAAAAGGGAATGGCATTTATCTAATTAGTATATTCATACACTGAGCGCAGTTCTGGGTATATTCAGTGTGGGACTAGCTATGTGATGGGTGTGTGTATAAATGTATGTATGTGTATAGGCATAGAAATATAGAGAGGGGGAGTAAAGGCTGCACTTCTCTATCATGTTTTATGTATTACATTATCGATATCTTCTCAGACATCTCGTATCGATCAATATCGATATATTGACTAGTTTATGCATCACTTGGGAAACGCAGCTCTCAGTGTTTCGCAAATTTCCGTAATGAAATGCATCTACTAATTATTCCGGGAAACTGGAAACAAAACATTTTCATTGTTTTTCAAGTCAAGATCACAGTTTGAGTTTTAATAAGGTCATTAATTTAGCGGCTGCGAAGTTCAATCAACCTATTTATCATAATCTAAAGGGCACGTGTGCCTATATATGTATATGTGTGTGTGTATGTGTGTCTGTAAGTGCAATACGAGATATACAATGTATATCTACAGACGTCAGAGTATTATCAAGTCAAGCACACTCTCACTTGTTTGATTTTATTAGATAACTCTTATGGCACAACAAAGTGGAATTACAAGTCCAAAAGAACTAGTTCGAGCTCTAAGAGAACTAGTTATGCCATTAACTAGCCTCTGAATCAGAATACCTAATATAACGAGCGAGTTCTCGGCGCTCGGCGTCTCATGAATAGATCAAATAGATAAGAGACCCAGAGACTAGCAGAGATAATGATGGAAACAACTTGTAAATCTCTGCTAATCAGCACTCACTTCTCGCCCCAGTCGACGGCGCAATGGGGCGTATGCGTAATGCTGCATACTGTTAAATTCAATTGCTGCGGGAAAATTGGATCAATTTCGGGTAACTCGGCGCGCAGCATTCGTTTTGCAGACATTAGGATCAGGGGAAGTGCGAGCATTTGAAAATTTAATATGCTCTGCGGGCCAATGCTTTAGCGTCGCTTAATATTTGATGTTTGAAGTACCTTTTTTGGTATGGCCCTCAAGGTGAGCTAAGTACAAATGTATATATATATATGTATATTTATGCATACATATACATATATATTTATGTGTGCTTTGGCATAGCCTGGGATTTTCATTAAAACTTTAAGTCACATTTGCTGTTCTGTTCGCCATGTAGTTTGCATTATTTAAGCCAACGCATTCAAAATGGGCTCAAAATAAACACACATCAGCTCACGCATGTCTCTATGTGTGTGTGTGTGTGTGTGTGTCACGGCCTTGAAATAGATGCGTGTGAGAAAAACTGCCACGCCCTGTAAGCAAACATAGGCCAAACAGCACCCACAGGCACTTGTTGAGGCAAGCGACGGGCAGCAGCTACAGCTACAGTGCCGTCCCCCTACAGTGGCGTCCCAGTCCGCTGCCACTGCTGCTCGGCTCAACCCTTGCAACCCAGCAGCAGCCGCAGAGACAATAGGATGTTCTATCCAAGGCCACATCGATAGACGGACAATAATTACCAAATGCCAAACTGAAATTATTTTGCTAATAATATGTAGAGCCGCAGTTGCTGTTGACGCCCCCAACCCACAACGAGCTAGAGTGCTGCAGTGTGGGCGTGATAGACTATTGAATACTCCTTAAGCTAAGCTTCTGAATAGAGTGTAGAGTAAATCGAAATCTATATTAGCATATACAAATATATCATATAGCACAACATGTATTATGGATCGTATATATTTTCATATGCATCATATATGTATATATCTATATATCAGTTCAAGTCTTGCAAAATAACAAGCCAACTGTTCATACCAATATGCTCTTCTTTCACTGAAGGAAGAGGCATAATAACATCAACCAGCTGTCAACTTACACAAACCGAACAAGCAGGACAGACATACACACACAACTACAACGCACACTAGCAAATATATATGTATACATATATATATAGCATAGTCATGTGTCAACAGAAGCGAACGCATTCAGCTAGCGAGACAAATTGACAGACAATTTAGCTGTCAATTGTGCGTCGCACGTTTGGCGGCGGTCGTTTAACAGAGAGAAGGAGACAGAGTGAGAGAGAGAGAGAGAGAGAGAGTGAGATAGGAATCGAGTTGAGGTGGGGGATGAGTTGTGAGAGCTGTCAGCAGCTCCAGTCGCAGTCAGAGGACAAAACTTGGCATTAATTTGGCGCGCCTTTCGTGCATTGGTCGAGCGACCTCGGATGCAAAGCAACGCAAAATGAAAATTGCCATTTGATGGCCGTTAAGCTGCTCAGCAACAAGCCAAGAGCGCCGAAATGAGCAGCAGAACACAAAGAGCTGCTGTACGAGGCAGAGGCAGGAGTAGCTGTTGAGCCAGGCACAGAGACAGGGGTAGGGCAGGGGCAGGGCAGGGGCAGGAGCATAGCCTGGGGGAGGCGTATATCTGGTAGCAAAGGCATGAGCAGGAGTTGGGGCAAGTCCAGAGCCAGGTTATTCCATGGGCAGCAGCAAAAAGCACAGTCAGAGCCAAGGCCATGGCCAGGCAGGGGCAGGGGCAGGAGCAGGAGCAGGAGCAGGAGCAGGAGCAGGAGACACAGCAGTCATAGCTGTAGTAGTGCTCAGCTGGGCAGTAAATAAACAGCTGTTAGTCCAACACGACTTTCACACACACACACGCACGCACAGCGTCGACATGGCTATTAGGCCAATTGGGCGTGTCCAATACACAACAACGCGTATACGACAATACATAAAAATCTTTGGCTCGGAGCGAGCCGTGCTAATCGGACAGATGCCTTGGCTAATCTCAACTGTAAGCTATGCAAACTAATAAATATTTTGTGGCGCCACGTGGCCACTTCAAAGCGACCACAAGCACCAACCACAGCCTGAGCTCGACTCTGTCGAAACACTCCATAGTTGCCATAGTGTGGCATAGAGTGTAGAGAGTGAAAAGAGTGTATTAGTGTTGTCAAATGTGTCCTCCTCTTGGCTGCTCCCCTTTCTCACTCTGCCTGAATCCATTTGCAACTACCAAAAATTGCTTTTAAATTTTCCCCCTTAAATTTTTTCGTATCTAATTTATTCATGAGATTTTCGTGACTGAAATTGGATGTTTCATGCAGAATTTTAAGTTTGATGTATTTTTGGATTAGAATCAACTCTGTCAATTATTAGTCAATCTGAGTTGTCTTTTATTTAGATTTGAGTCGAAAGACTTGGAGGAATCTGTTCTACATCTACCTATCCTATATCTATATTCATATATATGCGAAATCAATAAGATCCCCTCTGATCAGCGTATCTCCATTTACAATTCCAACCAGAAATTTTGTGGATCGATTCTCGCTTCGTCCATGGGTCGCTTGTGGAAATGAATAACACATATTAATTTTTACTGGAACTATAAAACGTTTTTTTAATGGAACTTTCAGGCTTTTGCATATATTTGAATATAATTTAAAATGTTTGGGCTCATAAATTGTAAACTCGACGCTGTCTTTTGACCTTCTGAGCGAACAACTTTGGCAATTAGAGCTACAGAAGTGGTTTTCCGTCCTTCTGAAGGAGCGCAGCAACTTTGAGACACTTGTAACAGCAGCAGCAGCAGCAGCAGCAACAGTTGAAACAGCAGCAGATGCTTCAGTTGTTGTGGCATTTGTTGCCGTTTGTTTTGTCTGTAGCTCTCCCATTGCGATGTCACGTCAGCTGTCCGTGGCAGGACGCTGTCCTTCCTGCTGCTATGATTACAATAATTATCAAAAGCACAGAAATGGAGAGCACTTTTTCTGAATATAGATATAGATATCAGATAGACAAAAAGTGCTGCGCTGTCTAGAGCTCGGGCGATGCATGTGCAGATTAATTCTCAAAGTTGCAGCAGATTCATTATTCAGCTCTTCAACATCCACAGGCAGCCAGAGAGCCGAGCCCAGAGAACCGAGCAGCGAATACATTTGCAAGCCATAAGCCGCAGCGAGCTGAATTCACATTTGGTTTTGCATTGTTTTACTTTTTTGGCCCACTTTACGAGCACAAAGTAAAGTTTTTCTGTTTCCCTCTATCAATGTGTGTCTTTCCCCCCTTCCCCCCTCTCTCTCTCTCACTCTCACACTCACTCTGTGCATGCGGCACATAAAAATCACTTTTGAACAATAATAAGAAAAGTTGCCAGTGTTTGGCCTGCGGTTCAGCCTCCCAGCTAAATCAGAAAAAACACAAGCAACACGAGCACAAGCACAAATAACAGAAGACGATGATGAAGAAGATGATGAAGACGAAGGGAAAACAAAACAGCGTGCATAAATGAAAAGACAAAGGGCATAGCCGAGGCGAGGCACAAATACTCTAACAGAGCTCATTGAAAACTGCAATTCAGGGCATATTAGTTTTGTTGAAGTGCATACAGCAGACGGCGGGAAGAGGCGTGGCCCATTCCATTTCAGCATTCATATCGTCTGAGTCCAGGCCAACAATCGAGATGATTCAGCCAGGTCGTTTTTACTGTCTGAGCTCTTGTCAGTCTCTCTGAATGAACTCATCGATGATGATGATTATAGTATGATCACATCGAATATGAATTTGCTTTAAATCACTGATACCTTTTTCGTATGCTAATATAAGAGCATTGAAACATTTGAATATGCGAACTTGAAAGTAATCGAGTATAATAATGTGGAAGATTAATTGACCTTTAGTATAACTGTATTTGACCATGAATATAATAGTGTAACCAAATTATTTACACTTACTTATGAGATCTACAATCTGATAAGTAGCTAAAGCGCTAATATATATACAAACTGTATCAAATTATAAGTGTAAAAAAACTTTTGCTTATATCTAGAAAATATCTTGTATATAAGCGATATATAATATATATACAAACTGTATCAAATTATAAGTATAAACAAGTAAGAAGACTAGTCGAGACTGATCGACCCAGAGGGTTCAGGGTATAAAAAACTTTTGCTTATATCTAGAAAATATCTCGTATATAAGCGAAAGACAGTCTTCAAGGTATTCGGGCATAACTGAAAAGTTGATGCGTCAGATCTCGAGTTTTCAATCATGTGCACATCCTCAAATAACACCAGCAGATCATCTTAATTTAAATGCATTCAAAACATTTTTCATTTCTCTAAAAATCAATAAGAAACAGCTATAGCGCCATATTTCACTACATCTCGCACGCTTCCACTGCGAGAGTCGTAAAATTTGGAAGTGAAGTTCAGCCGAAGTGCGCACAGATAGGGAACGCCTTGACCTTGGGGCTCCCTCGGTAATCCCCGACTAGAGTACACTTACGTTTTCTCTTTGTGATTGGCCTATGATTTTGATACTAAGTAGCATCTTTTCTGGGCCATATATGCATGTATGCCTGCAACTATATTAAAGATGCGCAAGCTGACTGAAAGCATATGTAATCAGATGCTCTCTCTTTTAAAAGATTTTAAATGGGAAAACGACCAAAATATAAATAAATCAACGCATTGACAGCGCAACTGGCATTGTGCCAGTGGGTGTCATTACGTATACGCACCGCTGAGCGACTCAATTTCGTAAGCAATTCTGGAAAATGAAAATGCACTCGTCACTTTTTCTTCAGAAGTCGCCAGCACAAAACACTTGGCACTGCACTACAAAAGCCCATTGAATTAGTCATCGCAACATGCGATGCATTAATCTTCTCCCATCACGTATACGCACCCTGAAACGTTCTAGTGTAATTAGGAATGCTGATGAAACAGAAACATGCCTCAATTAGACTGCAGTGCCTCAAAGAAGTCTTTGAAGTGATCTCCAGTTGCACATACGCTTTGAACTGACTTCAAATGAATAGCAGAATTCACATTGCGTATACGCACCATTAAACCTTTGAGTAAACCCAGGTACTTTGCATTGCTCTTGACTGTGGCCGTATCATTACTCTTTCACTTATTAACAATTACCTACATAATTCGATAGAAAATTCGAATCGATAGAAGTGGACCACATCTGGCATGGCTCCAACATGCACATAACGTATACGCACAACCGGGCCAGGCAAACTAATTAACAGTTACAGAGGCACAAAAACACACGCCAATCATAGCCAGAATAAAACAGAGCCCGGCTCTGCATCGGGCATCGATTGGGCATCAGCATAACTTTCACTAATTACGAACGCTGCGTTCGCACAGATTTGCACAAAAAGCCGATTAGCTGTCCAAAGGACATTTCCAATGGCATTTGCATTTGTGTTTGAATTTGCATTTTGTTGATCCCCTTACACGGCAGCAACAGCAACAGCAGAAGCAGAGGCAACAGCAGAGACAGCCGTGGCATCAGTTTCCCTCTACGTAAGCGCATATGACAGGACGACACTTTGACACATGAATAGAATTGAGGCAAACACAAGGATGGCGCTTACATTCAGCTGTTGCTGCTGCTCCTGCTGCTCCTGCTGCTCCTGCTGCCGCTCCTGCTGTTGCTGCTTCCTTTTTCTGTGGCCTCGCATTGTAAGCCACTTAATATGGCAACGGGTTTTAAATTCATGTCACGCCCGACACTGACAAAACACGTAACAGCATTGTAGTCGAGCCATACCGACTGAATAATACACGCTCATAGTACAGAGCAGCTTTGCTTGCTGCTATGACAAGACCTGTTGATGAGAGATAATACTAAATCACATAGAGAAACGGGATGAACATAGCTTTAGAAATGAATAAGATATAGTATTATTTTGCTTTTATATCCACGCCTACTAAATACAAATCTTGTTAGACGCTTAAGACTCTATCTGACAAGGGGGTAAAAAATGTTAGGCAACTGCGAGCAATTTAATAGCAAAATATTCACAGAATTTTAATTTAAAAAAATTATATATTATTTCATTATTATTTTTACTTATCCCTATATCTAAAATTCTTACAATTTCTACTCGAGCAACAAACAACCCGAGCAAATATGCTCATTTTCATTTCGTAAGCCGTCGAGCTTAGCTCGCTTAGCTTGCTGAGCTCGAGCACAACAATCAAGATTTAAATATTTAGCATTTTGTGAGATTGAAAAATATGAAATAAAGAATTCATGTCTTACCTCGCTGCATAGTTGTGTGGGCTGAGGCTTTAGTTTAGCTTTTAATTAGTTTTCCTATCAGTCTTGAGCTGACATTGATGTGTTTTCATTGTCTAATCAGTGCTCATATTCCGTGTGGCATTTGCGCAATGTTCTCGGATATTTTAGATTATTACGGAAACAAAAACTGAACTGCGAGCTGGCCAAGCGTCTCACCTGAGGGCCGCTTGACTGGCAAATACTGTAAATACTGGGCCGAGCACCGCATAGCCAACGCTGGCCAGCTCACAGCCCGTTGGAGTAGTCATGCAACAGAAGCAGCCCCCGCGCCCTGCACCTTGGCCAGGCTGGCTCGTAGCTCACGCCTGACTGCCTCGGCCCTAAGCGACTGCTTTGTATACCCTGAATACATTAAAGAGGAGGGGTATATCTACATACAAGCATGTGCTCGGCATATGCATATGTAGATTCTATATGAAGAGAGATACCTCCTTCTACATATCAGAGACCTGAGAACTTGTACGGCAAGTCGTTTCCTCCAGCTGTCATTGTCTCTCTCTCTCCCTCTCTCAGGTAATGGATATCTGATAGTCGTTCACCCCCACTAGCTCAGCCTTTCTCTGGAGATATCTCAGCTGTGATTTGTATCTAACTCTCTCTCTCTCTCTCTCTCTCTCTCTTCCTCTCTCTCTCTCTCGCTCTCTCTCTCTCTTTGTCTCAGGTGTTGGGCAACTAATAGTCGTTCACTCCCTACTGGTTAATATTCACTCTGAGGTGTCTCAGTTGTTGCTTTGGTCTAGCTGCCCACTGTCTGCACCTATCTATCTCTCCCTCTCTTCTTCCCTACCATTCTTTCTCTCTTTCCCTCTCTCATTCACTTTCTCTCTCTTACTCTTCTCTCTCTCTCTCTCTCTTTCTTTCTCTCTCCCTGCCTGTTTATATTATGAAATAAAATCAAGATTTTCATCTTCTTCACTGGGTCGCCATGGCTGGCCAGGCATTAGCCTATCCAATTGAGTGCTTCCACAGCCAGTGCCAGTGCCACTCGGTAAACAATTGCCCGGGTGCTAAATGTATGCCATATTCTATTAATAATTTGATTTCTGGGTCATAATATTAAAAGTCCTTGCATTAATCGAATCGAATTGTGTCTGGCAAAGGCATAAATGAATGTTTGCTCAACTAATTCGATTCTCTATTGATTATCGTGCACATTATAGTTGGCGAATCGCGTTTATATCGGCGATAAATATCTACCACAACTTACTATATGCATAAGAACAATAAATACTTTTTTTTTCTGCGCATAAAATTGTAAAATTGATGACGACTCCAATGGCAATGGGTCAGCTGTAAAAATGGGAACTCAAATGGAAAACCATGAATGTTTTATGCATACTCATTCGCAATGTCAAGGGTGGGAGTAAAGTTGAATATACATATATATTGTATGTATACTCACATTACCTCATCTCACAGAGTCTTTAGAGGCAAGTCGAGAATAATTATGCAGCATAAATACTATGGTTAATGGCTTTACGCAAGACTAGAGACGTGTCTACCGAACCCAGGGTCAGTCAGGCTTATACATAGGTATAGATATAGGTATATTATGTAACTAAATGGCTCAGCCTTTGCTCAGCCTTTGCTCAGACTTTTCTAAAAACAGATTCATAGTATGTTACACACCAGACGAGTATTATATAGTCACTTATGCTCAACTGTGTTTCTCCCAATTCCATTTGGAATTTTTATTGCAATGGAAATTTGTATATTTCTGTTATGCCTTTTGTAATTGTTGAACTTCTATTTATGTTGTTTATTATTTATCTTGCATTTATCGCCTTGATGTTTGCTTTTTTATTTTCTTTGAGCTTTATATGCAGCCATTTACTCATAGATATTAAAATGCCTATGCGTTATTTACACACACACACACAGACGTGTATGCAAAAACCACAAATCCTAAAATTGAAGTATATACATATATACATATAGATATTTGTGGGTGATTTTGTGACCGAGCATATTGGAAATGGAAATTGAAATTTATTTTCCAAATTGATTTCGTTTGAAATCGCAATTTTTTCTATGAATTGTGATTGGTTTTCATAACGTGTAAATAATTTGATATTTAATATTTTATTGCATTTAATTAAAATTTAAAATGCCATCAGAAAAACATGCCAATGATGAAGTCAATGATGAAGTTTTAGCACTGCATATTTCACTCACAGTTTACAGAATTTGCCGTTTGCATATTTCTGTTTTTTCTTTATCAGTAAATTTAACTCAATCTCCCTCTCTCTCCCTCAGTCTCAATCTCTACCACATTGTTTATCTTTCTCGAGTAAGTACTATAAATGCGTGAAAGCGGGTATATTGGCTTGTAGAAATTATATGTCTGGAAAAAGGAAAGTTTATCTTTTCCCAGACCTAATGAGTATAAGAGTGTAAAAATATAAGTGTAAAGAAATAATGTATAAAAGTACCATAGTAGAAGTATTTAAAAATACAAATACAAGTATAAGTATCAGACTAAGAGTATAAGAGCTTGAATATATGTAGCTCAGGCCTTCAATGGAACGATAGATCAACTATCTAAAAGCAACCCATGAAATCGATTATTATCGATTGTTTAATAGATAAATTCGTTGTATATAAGTAAACCTATCTTCTTACTGTAAGTTTTATCAGCTCTTTATGCACTGGCTACTATTTAGAAAGAGTAACAAAAGAATGATAAGTCAGATATCGATTTCTGTTTCTGATGATTCGACAAAAACTCTGCTGACGATGGAACCCGAGGGTTTTTGATGTTGCTATAGCATATGCACCCAGCATGCTCACTTTTATGGCTTCTTTTTTCTCGCATTGTTGATTGTTAATAAAAGGTTCTCATTAGGTATAAGCAAATAAGAAGTACTCGAATTCATCTTGGGGTATCTCCCCCAGTTCGCGCCGTTTCACTCAATATTTGAGCTTCGCATTGTTGTGCTGTCTCCGGGCTCAGGGCTCTGGGCTCTGGGCTCTGGGTTCTGGGTTCTGGTTACGCCGAAAGAGATTCACGCCCTGAAATTGAATGCTTTATTTGCGCTAATTGGTTGTCGTCCTTTCGCCGTTGTCCTTTTGCCAGCGCGCAGCTGAGCGGAGCTGCGGTCTCATATTACCAATGCCATAAATATAATTCCCTGTCTCTGGTGTCGAAAATTTAATTAACCTATTGCCAATAGATAAATCGAATAAACATAAAAAGTATTTAAAGACTCCGTTAAGGGAAGCTCGGTTACTAATCACTTAGGTAATCTATTTTTAGAGACCTGAAAAAAATGGTTTAAAGCAATGCGACTCAAGCTCTAGAAATTTGCTTTGAAAACAATGATATGCGAAATAATAATAAACTCTTCAAATATTGTTTCACTTTACCCTACTTTATTTACGAAGCCCTGAGTCATCGACTTAATGACGTCACAGCTTATACAATCTGCTCTAAGAGTATATAAAAGATGATTCAGGCTCGTATCGGGAATGCCTGTTGATCGAAAAAAAAGTTGCGCTTATCATAAAAAATTGTTATGCTCATTTGACAAAAATGTTCTTTTCTTTATCTCGACCGAGAGAATTGAAAATGAAACGCAGCAATTGGCAGCCAATTTCCCACAAGACTAAAAAACAGGGAAAACGTCAGTCACATATCACAAATATTTATATATGTTCAAGTGCTGGCTGCTCTTTCAATAAATTCAAGTGTTCTTAACCATCTGCGATTCAGTATTCACTTAGCCATCGATGCGAAACGAACAAAATATTTAAGAAATACAATAAATTATATAGAGTTTAAAAAAAGTTTCAAGTAATAGAAGCGTAAAACTTAATGAAATAAACTAATTTCAAATTTTTGTTTGCTAACTTTCATGTGAGTATAAATTTAAACACCAAAAAGCCATTTAAAACTTTAAATGAATAAAATTTGTTTAAGGAGAAACTTTAGAGCGAACTGAAAAATAATAAAAAAATATATGGAAATATTTTTAAATTTGTGGATTATATTTTAAAAGTGAATTATAAATAGAAACGAAAAGACCTCGACATAGAAATATTAAATATATTAAATACAAATATTTAATAAAATTTAAAAGTGTAAATTTGAGTTTTGATTCATTTTATACATTCATATGAATTGCTCAAATACGAATCTAAAAAAATAAAAATAAATATAAATAAATATTTCAAAATAACTAACTACTTTTGATTGAAAAAACTAACTACAAAAAATATTTAAGTTAAACATTTAAAAAATAATTGAATATATCAATAATTTTAACTGAATATCTAAAACTTAAAATACAGCACAAAATTGTAACATTTGTTCTATAAACTTCAATTGAAAATTTTAAAATGTGCTGAAAATTGAGTAAAAAAGAATATTGAAATGATTTACATATTGAAAATTTTGTGCTCCGCTTTTTAAATGAAGAATGAGAATAGCGAGTCCTACTTAAAAAAAAATATATACAAATATTTAATAAAATATATCAAAAAGAATGAATTTAAATTTGAAAACATTTATCTTGCTGCATCAACTAAGTAATATTTATAACTTAAGTAAACAGTGCTCAACTTATGTAAATAAGTTTTGAAACCTAGTCAAGGTGCATGCATGTGTGTGTGTGTGTGTATGTGTGTGTATGTGTGTGTTTCGACTTTAGAAGCAAGCACAGTTCTGTGAGCTCCACTTCAAAGTCTAAACAAGTCTGACCACTTTGGTTATGCTGGTTAGTGGCGAAGGGCGCCACAATAATTCGAAGGCTTTGTTGGATAGAGAGGAGGGCAGAGGCGAGAGGGGAGAGAGCAGAGGAGAACAGTTGTCGGAACAAAAGTAATACAAAAGTTAACCACAAGACGAAACATGTAACAAAAAGCAAAAAAAAGGGCAAAAGAAAAATTATTATGCTAAACTCGATGTCTAATTTAAAACAAGCCGCAAAGTCTGGCGAGAAGCCGAAAACAGAGCCACAATAAAATTTGCAGTTGGCAAAAGTTTCGGGACTCAACTAATTGAGATTGAGTTGGGGCCAATAAAACTTGACGAATGATGATGAATTTTCATTTTCACCCCAATTTCGCCATTGCAGACCGACTCGAACCGAAGGATATGAACCGAACGACGCGGACTAAACTTTGCCATGCACTCCCAGTGCTGCTGCTGACGCTCCTCCTGCTCTGCGTGGATCACACAGCGAGTCGCCCCTCGACCGAGAGCGAGGGCGACAGCTCAACCTTGCCGCCTGGTGCTGACAATATTGAGGTACTACGACCAGCTGAGGCTGAGACTTTGCTTCGACTCTCACTTGAACCACATTACTTCTCACACAGATTCATCATGTGGAGGTCGTGGATGGCATTAACCACGAGGATCATCCGGTGATCATGTACAAGGAGGACTTTGTCAACGAGGATTACGGTAAGCACTGACCACTGAAAGCCTTTGCCGAATGACACAGCTCAACGAGAACTAGCAAACAAGAGCGAGACTAGACTTTGCCAACCACTTAAATGAGTTTAATTCGAAGTTGTAACGGGAATCGTGTTATAATGTGTCAGGATTCAGAGAGGGCGCAGTTGAGTCACCTATAACACCCTTTAACATTTTTAGATTTTTTTTTTCATTTGAAAGTCTTTGAAGACTTTCACATTTTTTATCCCCAAGAGGTTAGATCTTTAACTTACTAACTAGCCTGGCTACATCCAGCTGCACCTCTCAGACTATATCCTTTAGGCAAAAGAGATATTTCTAGAATGTAAATTGGTTTTCGGCAAAGAGAAAAAATAATTTCAGATACCCTAACTGTATAAAAAAATTTGTTGATCGAATCATATTTTATTACTTAATCATTAATTAAATTATTTATTTATTTTGTTTATTTTTTAACATATTGTATTATATACAATTTTATTAATTACTTTTTCTAAATAATCGATTATGGTTTAAATTTATTGCAACACATTTCGCGATACAATTAAATCGCCAATGGAATAAAAAAAAATCGATTATTCTGTATCATAGAATTAATCGTACCACCACTAGTTGCAGAGCCCCCACTAGACCGCTTCAATTTGATAAGGCTCTTTGTAGTTTCAGACCGCCTTGCTGATAGCTAAACTTCTCCCTTCTACTACCATTCCAGATCCGACTAAAAATGAGACCAAGTCCATCTACCCCAAGCTGTACAAGCGCACACAGCGCACAAGACATCATCATAGTCGAGCCACTGCGCAGCCAGCGCTGGAGGAGGAGAAGATTCTCTTCGATGTGCTGCCCGAGACGCCGCTAATATTGAGCGACGACGACGACAAGAGCAAGCAGCGGACAGAGGAGCCGACGAAGGAGGCGTCACTGCACAAGTATCCCAAGAAGTATCACCGTCGTCATCGTCGCCACGCCTACAACCAGAATGTGCGCCAGCTGTATAGAAACGACCTCTATGCGCCACAGCCAGAGCCAGTCTACTATCACACAGTGCCGGCGCCCCACTATCTGCCCATTCGGCCAGTGCAATACTATCGGTAAGCTCTAAAGACAATGCACTGAAGACTGAAGCTGATATTGATAAGGAATACTTGTATATAACATATAGCTATCCAACGATCGGCAAGCCCCCAAAGTACCAGGGAAAACTTCCCTTCTGGCGGACTGATGCGCCGCCCAAGGAGCCCGCAAGTATCGGCACTCGCTTAGATACCGATGACGAGAACAGCCTCTTCCACAACTCCAATCCGGCTGACGCAGACTTCTCTGTGTTCGATCAGCCCCCGCCGAGTAACACGATTGCGGACCAAAACAACAACAACAACTTCTGGCCCGTGCAAGGTGAGTTTGTCTCTTGAATATTTATCGAATTGGCAAAGTTATCAATTTTGGTACAACTTGCAGAAGTAGAGCAGCCACCTATTTGGAGTCCAAGTGAAGCTCGCCGACCAGGTAAGCCCAGTCGAGCCAATTAGACTTTACTCTGTTGTAGTTCGCTCTTGTCATTCATTAACTTGGCCAACAATGAGCTTCTCTGTGTCTTATAACTTGGTTATCTAGTTATCCCCTCCGCATATATTCCATAAAGAACTTGACTAACAATCCTCGCTTCATCTTCATCTTCTACTCCTTCTTCTTCTTCTTCTTCTTCTCTGTTTAACTTACATTCACCTTCTCGTTACTACGCCGCAGCACGGATACCAACCACGCAACCGCCACCGTGGTCACGCCCGCAGTCAACCGTGACCAGCGCACCACCGCGACCCACCACCGCCAAGGTGTCCAAGTGTGTCTGGGCCATTGTCAATTGCTGCTCGCAGGGCAGCACCAAGATTCGCTACAACTGCTTTGAGGAGTTCGGCTGCCATGGCGCCTTCTGGGGCGTGAATCCATGTGCCGAAAACATTCGCAACAGCGCGATAGCCAGACTAGCGTGATCGATCAATCGCTGGGTCGATAGACCGATATGTCGATGTAGAGCGAGGCAATCAGCGAGAGTCGCTCGACTGCCGTAATATTTATTTATAGCTATACAGGAAAACAATTTAATTTGTTTTAAGCTTTCATTTTATATTGAAAATAAAGAATCTTTTTGATCAATACTAAATGCGACCCGGTTTTTGACTAAATTCAACAATTTTGATAACGCATGCTTATTTAATATGCTCGATCTGCACTTGAAAACACTCCGTCCGTCTTGTCCGTAGGACTCTAAGTCGTTCTTCCGGATAGACATCCAGCCATCATTCCGCTTATCTGTCCATCCCTCTAACCGCAAATCTATCTATCGATCTAATCGTCCCTCTCTCCGTCCGTTCATCCGTCGATTCGTACATCCGTATATCCGTTCGTTCGTCTTTCCATTCCTATTCATCTATACTTTTGTCTATATGAAACCAGACTAGGGACTTGAATTTGGCTTATAGGTATAGTCGTATATATTTTTTAAAGAGGGAAGATATGAACAGTCGGGTATAAACGATATACAGTTAAAGACAAGGATAATACAGTACAACAAGGCTTGTTCCTTTTATTAACTTATCTCTCTCTCTCTCTCTCTCTCTCTCTCTCTCTATCTATCTCTTTTGCCCATTTTCTCAAAATTTCTCATTTAAGAACGTGTCAGTCTTAACATTTTCTATAGATTGACACGCCCACCGTGGGTTGGCATATCAAAAAATCAATATCCTTTACAGTTTTTGGAATGGACTCATAAAATGCAGCCGTAAAACTCAATAAAGACAAAGTGTTATTCAAGCGTGAACGTGTATGAAAAGTCGGTGACAGCCAACTGCAATGCTTATATTTATTTTGGTGTGGATCTATAACTCTATTCTATACTATTTTTTTTCTTGCGCATTCTATTTTCTTCTTCATTCTTAATGTATCTATTATAACCATATGCTGTCTTACTGCAAAGTCTCATTCAATTCAAAGTTGCTTGAGTCTGTCTGGAGTGGGGCATTATCTAACCCACATCTGCCGCAAATGTGTTGCATGCAACCGTGGCAACAATCGCTTCTGTTGCCACAGCTACTAACTGCATTGTGTTGGGTCTCTGGGGCGCTGCACCCAGTGCTTGGTGGAGTGGAAATGCATTAAGTTCTTATTGGTTGGCTAATCACCCGCATGCATGCGCTCACACTTCCATTTCTTCCACTTGCAGGCATCAGCGCGCCCGTCTTCCAGTCGCCCCCCTGGGCCATAACGCTCCAGCCAAGGCCCCAGACACTGCCCCAGCCACAGCAACAGCCACGTCCCATGTTTCGACAAGGTGAGCTGAGTACATAGAGAGCCATGTGTGTCCGAGGGGCTTTGCCAACTAAATCGATTTGATTTGTTATTTCGCAGATGCCGTGCTATTCCCGCAGGAGTCCAGCTATGCATTAGGCACGGCCTGTCATCGCGCCTCGCAGCAGTGCTGCAGCCTGGAATCGCTGGGTCCGCTTTACGACTGTTTTCACCGACGGGGCTGCGAGCAACACCTCGCTGAAATACTCTCTATTTGCTCTTAGTCATCACCCATTTGCCATGAAGAAGAATCAAATTGAATAGTTTGCTAAACTGATCTCGACACCAGCATACATAGATCTGAATCACGTCTGCTTTCGGCATTTGCTGGCTCGAGAAACTCGCATTTCAGGCACATTTGAAAACTTTTTCATAAGAAAGATCTTTAAGAACAAGTTTTAAAATTTTTGAAAAATCTTTTTTTTTCCTCAGAGATGTTAGCTCTTTTAGGCTGATAAGTTCGCTTCTATTGCTCAGCAGTTCATGCCTTGTTGAGTAGAAGTGCCAGATACTCAGATACCCTAAGTCAAAAGTTGTCTCTATTCCTTTCGGATGTGGTCGAGCAATTGATTTTGGTATTCCTGATTCTGCTTTGAAAACAGTGCTTCAACATGCCTACTATAGGAATTATCGTAACTCCATATTATCAACATGGTACTGTACCTTCGCATCTATATCGATTCAATATATGCTACATATGCCTCGCTTTTGTTTTCCTAGACCTTGACTACTATTTTAATGCATATTATGGAACAACAGAAATCTAGTCGAATGTTTTGTTTACACTTCCCAACTTGTGTGTAAACACACAACCATACACAATTATAAATTTAATACTCGTACTCGCCTAACATAGTATTTACATATAAGTTAAGGTGTATATTGTGCAGACTGTAAACCAAAACTAATAAATGCTCACCACCGTTAACAAGTTTGTTGTTGTTTACGTATACACATTTAGATATATACAGTATTAAGTATATATATATTTCAGCTGCAGCCAATTGGCATTCCTTGTGCTTGGGCCATCCTCGAAGCCTTCACATATTCAATTCCCTCGACAGCTGGCTGACAACTTGACAACAAATCTCAGCTGATTTAATTTGTCAGCCTAGTGTCACTCGCAATCGTATTTACAGACCTGCCAGCGACCCTCTAAGCCGATTACGTCGCGGTTTTAATAATGCCACGCCCACTCGCCTGCCATTGTCTCTCTGGCTTAATTGATTTGTGTGTTCCGTTTGTTGTGCTGCACAGAGTTGGTCAGCCACTTCTGAATTGAAATAAACTGAAAGCTGTTGCTGAGGCAAGGTTTAACCTCTAGGAAGGGGCTTAAAAGGGCGTGGATCAGTGCAGAGGGTATACTACTAAGAAATGGATCAGCATCAAGTGCCGAGTCAATATAGCTAAAGTATTATCTGTATTATTTATACGACTATAAAATCTTCCTTCTCTATGAGTCTCTATCTTGCTCTACATCCTATGTAGATGCGTTTCGTTAAAAATATCGATAACTTTACAATAGAAATCGATAACAAATGTAAATATCTTTGACATATCTAGCACATCTTAATGTTCTGTTGTTTCATAGTTAGATATCCTAAAACACGAATTCAAAAATTCTAAGATTTATTTGCATTATGAAGAAGAATTAATTTAAAGATCAGTTCATGCAGGCAAAAATTTAGATTTCAAAAATTTTCTCAGTTCCCAAGAGTTCTAAAAAAATGTACAAATTGTAAATTACCCACGAGCTACTGTGATAATCCAGATCAAAGGATTAGTGTAAAGGAGAAATGATTTACAAAATGAATCAAAAATCAAAACTGCTCAGATCAAATCTCATTCCTTCCCAACCAACTTCAAGACTATAGATACATAATTTCAAATGAGGTAAGTAAAGTGCTTGACATGCTTCCCAAATAGATATATTTCAGTTTATATGCTGAAAATGCTATTGATGAAAATTATCGATAAAGATATATACTCAGAGTGCAGAGTAGAAGAGAGTATCACTTGGTCATGCACTCCCCACGAAGAGCACTCTAGGGCACTAGACATTGTTACTATCGGTTGGTCTTACAAGTACTTACCGCTGCCGCTGTCATAGGATCTGGAGGTGGAGCCACTGGTATTGGAGCGTTTAATCTCACGTCGACCCATGCTCTCTCTGTTTGTGGTTTCTGGTTGACAGGTGGTTGGGGTTGGGGTTGGGGTTGGTGCTGGTGCCGGAGCTGGGGCTGTGGACGAATTGCTGGCCACGTGGCACGTGGCAAGTAGAGCACAAGCAGTTGAAGCAGCCGCTTTGGCAACCGCAGAGCTGTAGCTGCTGCTGTTGTAGTTGTTGTTGTTGTTGCAATTGCTGTGGCTGTTGCTGTGGCTGTTGCAGCTCGTGCCGGGATTGCAGTCGAGCGCCGGTGTGGAGACTGCAGCGGTGTATCGATTGGCCAGCAAAGAGCTGCCGCTGCGAGTCGGCGATGGGAACTCGAAGTAGTTGAACTGCTGTCGATTGCTGAGCAAATTGATGGCAGGCTTCGCTGCCAAGCTGCTGCTGTTGCGTCTGTATTGTGGATGCTGTTGCTGCTGATGTTGCTGTTGCTGCTGTTGTTGGTGCCTTTGTTGGTGCTGACTGGTGCTGGCGTTTGTTTGGATCTGATGCGGCGTGGGCGGCGGCGGGGGACAGGCGCTGCTGCTGTTGTTGATGCTGCTGCAGCTGCTGCTGCTGTTGGAGTAGGACGATTTGCGCAGTGATGATGGTCTCAACCCTTTGACAGGGTACAATGGGTACTATCGCCCGGCAACGCGTACCCAATCGCGGTGGTCTCGCTCACTGTTGTACCAAATGCCTGCAAAGAAAAGACGAGAAGGCGACAAGCGTTAAACAACATCATCATTATCTTGGTCATCATCAGCATCATCTTTATTTTCATTTTTATCTCAAGCATCGATAAGCACATTAATTCTGCTTGCAGATTAAAGCCAAAGTGCACTTAAACGCCCAGCTCTGACGCGTGGCTGGCATTTGTAACGCACATTGCGTATACGCAGTGTCCCGCCCCGTTAATGCTCGTAAAATTCAGAGCGCGCTGCCATTAACCGAACCGTCTGGGCCCGGCCTCCGCATTACGAACAGTCAGTGCCAATTTAACCAAATATTTGGCACATGAAATCATTTTGTGCTAATAAAATTTCACAGCCCACTGGGCGGATCATTGATTTGCTGTAAAACGCACAAACCACAAAGCTGACCACGGGTCACCCAGCCACCCAACCACCCAACAGCCTTTACAATTTGCGCTTAATGTATCTGTCATATAGGGTTTGCCCCACCAGACACTGAATAATATCAACAAAGTTCATAAGTTTCGAGCAAGCATTAGTAAAAGTTGCGCATCAACACTTAATGGAACTCTGACTAAAGCCTAACAAAGTCGAGTCGAATCGAGTCGAATGTGCAATATGTCAGGACAATAACTGGTTCGAGGTCAATTCAAATCCCACTCGAACACCCTTCGGATTGGCGCTACTTACTTCAACTGGCGTCTCAGTTTTATGTTGCAGCATCGCTACACTGGAAAGTGGTTTAAGCAAAGAGCAAAACTATTGTAGTCGGCATGCTTGACTAGGTAATACCCTGTACCGAGTATAACAGGACTCTTTCATAGACAAGTATAGTATTATAGATATGTATGTGTACCACTTGCTCTTTGACCAATTGACCGATTCTACTTGGGTTCTCATTGAGCGACCTTCAAGACGTGAGTCTACTATCTGAGATTTTCTGTTTTACATGTTTATTTCTATGCATGCTATGTTTACGTTTACATTGTCTTGAACTACAGAGCAATTTTGATGTTTTTACCTTTTATGGAATTGAGGTTTTGTGCTAAAAACCAACTTGAACTATCGATATTTATCGATATTAATCGAATGTGAAGAGATTTCGAAAGAAAATATTTAATTAGCGCTGCTCTTAGTATATAAGAATATGCATTACAAATTTTAAATAACTAGCTCCAGTAGTTCTCAAGATCGACATTTTCAATCAATCGAGGAGGTGATTAGGCTAGAGCGATCTGCTTTGGCTCAGCTTCTTCTGTGGATTAAAAGTATATATGTGCATATACTTTATGGAGTCGCCCTCAGTATCACTCCCTCGCTCCCGTTCTCGCGTACTGTCTCTTCTCTGCTCCACCTGTTATATATGTATACTTGCACAAACCTAATACAACCTGTTTACTCATCCATTTGCAGTGACTTCAGGATGCATAATGCATGGAGCCAGATGTTTTAGAGGCATGCAACGCAATAGGAAATCAACCAACGTCGCACAAGTGGAAATCTAAATCAATAATAATAAAATGATATTACAGTCCTGCACAGAGAAAGAAAGAGTAAGAGAGAGGGAGAGGAGAGCGAGAGTGCTCAACAGGTAGCATTTGCAACGCAATATGGAGACTTGATTAACTTAACAGAATCGAATCAGCTTGCTATTGGCTTGGCAATGACAAGTCAAGTGCAGCGTCTATTGAGTGAGTTTGATGGGGAAAACTAGTTTTCCTGCTATTTAATTATGTTGTGCATCCGTCGCATCCGTCGGTCTACCACAAAAGCAAATGAGGTTCGAACAGGGAAACCACGGCAAGTGCCACTTGTCGCTCGATGGAGTGGACAAGGTGAGCTGAAATACAATTCCATTGAAATGTCATGCTACGGCTTCTAATAAGCAAATGCCAGACTCTGTGCGTCGAGCATGAGCGAGAGAGCGGAAGACAGAGACAGAGACAGAGACAGAGAGTGAGGCGCAAAGTCTTACCACGAAAAGTTGTACAGCTTCCGTTTTCATTTATTGAAGCGAAGCAACAAGCTGATTTGCTCATTTGCCCAGTCGATAGCGGAGGTCGCCTCTATAGGTAGGTATACTTGTAAAGCTCTTGGCTCAGCTCAGCTGTGCAGCAGAATATCAAGGTTGAATGCTCTAATTCCAATGCAAGCGGCATAGAAATAGAAAGAGAGCAACACACAGAGAGAGCGAGAGAAAGAGAGAGAGATATGTGTGTATGTATGGAAGGACGAAACTCAGTCTTCCACATGTTGCCTCTAATCGTTGCGGATTTGAATTTCCATAATACGACGCCAGCTAGGAGAGAGGCACAAGGATGACACCACCCAACACAGAGAGCGGCAGCTAAGGAAACAAAACGGGAAAAGAACACATAAGAGGGGAACAAGTGCACGACTAACAGATACCCTGCCCAGCATGCTAATCTGAAGTGAGATATATTGTATAAAATATATATAGACAATGAAATACGACAGAGAGATTGGTATATAAGCTATTATTACATATGATTTTATATGGAGTGAAGCGAAGTAGCAGAAGTATTTCAGGGACATTGTTATCGTAAGAGATCAAACAACCCAAGCTTGTTAGCTTTAGAACGAACTATGCTCAGATAACTGAAATTTGATATCGATTTTTATCGATTTTTACGATTCGATGATTATAAACTCTTTAAGAATCGCTGAATCTTGTTGATTTCATGGCTTAAAGATGGACTGTCAGATAGATAGTCTAACGAAAAGGTAGATGGAGAGATAGAGGAATAACATCAACTAAGCTGCTGTTCGCTTCAGCAAGACCCATATACCCATTCCTATACATTTTTCATGACTAAAAAATCGACGTCGAACCCAATGAATCTCATGGTTCAGTTCCGTCTGCCCAAGCAAGCTAGATCAGGCAGCCGGGTCCGGATTAAAGCATCAAATTGTTAGCTGATGGCTTTGCCTACATAGATCAAAGCATGCCACAAGCCTTGTCTCCATGCATGTGTGTGTGTGTATGTTCGTATTTCGTATTGTGCTTCATTTGTCTATAGGACTCGACATCGTCAGTTATTCATAGAGATATAGAGGGAGAGAGGGAGGGTGGAGGACAACGTTTTTTAATCAATTGCTCAACTCACTCCATCAATAAGGCCAAAATGTTAGACAGGCAAAATGAATAATGTCTTAGCATTGCCAATGCTTCTATTATGATTGTTGTTGTTCTGTCGTTGTTGTTGAATTACTGCTGAGCAAGTGGAAAATGTGAGTTTCCTCTTTGTTGCCTCCGCACTCGCATTCTCATTCTCCTTCTCATTCTGATTCGCATTCCCATTTCATTTTGCCATTTTGCCCCGTTTTCCTTTTCCGCTTCCTTAACAGTCGCCGTTATGGCATTTGCCATATGCCCTGGTCACAGCCTTTGAGCATGTCAATTTTTTCGTTTCAATGAGCCAGCACAATAACAACAACAATATCAGCATCACCTGCGTTTCCCTAGTGGACCGACCCCATCGAAATTTTAAGTTCATATACAGTTAAGCTCTGCTAAGCAGCGAGGCTATTAAAACGCTGACTCCTCACGGTTCAACAGCTAAATGGATTTTATGACCCAATCCTATTACGATTGTGAGGTCAATTCAAGACAACTGAAAGGATGGAAGGGAAAATTTGGATTTTTTTTTTAATTTCTCTCAAATTTGAATATTCAGCTTAATTTAAATACTATAATACCCTTTGCCTAAGTGGTTTCAGTTTTCAGAGTAATCGTCATCTCCTATCCCCTCTCTTATATCTCCTATCTCCTATCTCCTATCTCCTATCTTTTATCTCTTATCTCTTATCTCGTATCTCTTATCTGATATCTCTTATCTCCTAACCCCTCTCTCTTATCTCTTATCTCCTATCTCCTATCTCCTATCTCCTATCTCCTATCTCTTATCTCTTATCTCTTATCTCTTATCTCTTATCTCATATCTCTTATCTCCTATCCCCTCTCTCTTATCTCTTATCTCCTATCTCTTACCTCCTATCCACTCTCTCTTATTTCTTATCTCTTATCTCTTATCTCTTATCTCTTATCTCTTATCTCTTATCTCCTATCTCCTATATCCTATCTCTTATCTCTTAGCTCCGTCTCTTATGTCCTATCTCTCATTTCTCACATCCTATCATACTTAAACTTTGTCATCCATTTTCTATCTTCTAGGTTATTTCTCCTGTCTTCTATCTTCTCTTTTCCTTCATCCTTCTTCCATATTCTTCCACATTTACTTTTCTATTTCTAATCTGTCATCTATTCCATCTCTCATCTAGTCGGTTAGGGTAACTGCAAGTCGATCAGTCTCTACGATTCATCGCCCACTTTCCATTATTATTATGCATTAATTTTGATAGCTGCATGTTTGCAGGTCGCATAATCATGCTTCGTCGCTCAGCTGCGCAAATGTTATTTAATTTGTTGTAAAATGAAAACAAACAACGCCGCAATGAAGGTGAATGCAGGTGAGCCTACGGCCTATTTAAGGCTTTGGGCTTTGGGCATTGGGCTTTGGGTTTTGGTAGTTTGTAGCTGGCATTTGTTGCTTGCGGCACTCGCTTCGGAATACTTTTTGCTATAATTTCAGCTGAGTGCCTGCCTGCCTGCCTGGATGGCTGGCTGGCACATTCCAAACTTGGCTTTTACATAGTTGTTGGCCTGGCTGGGCGTTGTCATAGTTAAGCCAATGTAAACTTTTTTAATTTGCAATAATAATAAAAATTCCATTTTCGGCTGGCAGAAATTTTGTAGCCTCGCTTCAATTTTGTAGCCACTCGCCACACAAAATAATTCAACAAGTTTTATGCACAGGCAACGCGCATCGCTTGAAAATATTTGTGGCTCCTCTTTTGTCTTTTATGACAGCTCCAACACACAAGTGAGCGAGAGTGGGAGAGAGGGGGGGGGGGGGGGGGGAGGGAGGAAGCTAGCTCAAGTGAATCTCACACTTGCCGGTAGCTCAAGAGCCGTTTGATTTATGAACTTCATGTGGCAGCAGCAGAGCTCCACAGGTAACATTTAAGCTTAGCTGTTTAAATTCACAAAGGCTTCAATCTACTATAAAATGTAGAGCAACTGCAAATTGCAGATAAGAGAGTTCAACTCTCTCTGCCGTTTGCCCAGTGAAAGCCAATTTATAACCAGCTGCACAGCATCCATTAGGGCTCCATGTGAAGAGTAATAATGCAATTATATTAATCTTCATCTATTCTAGTTGGACATCAAATATAATCATGAAACGCGGGTAATAGCAATGATTTATGCTTTCTTATATTCAGCTGCATATTGATAAGTTGAATATTCAATAAATACTTAATGAATCCAATTTTGGTTTCAGTTCTGTTTCACGTGTTGTATGGCAATGCACCAGGACTTAATTTATATATTTTTCCAATACATTTATCTTCTATTAAAATCTCTCCCATTTCGGCATATTTTATTTCAATTATATCTGCTATTTTATTTTATTTTATTTTATTTTATTTTAGTCCACATATAAAAGTAGTAAAAAAAATCATTGCCTACTTTTGTGCGCAGCTAAGACAATGCGTTTTGGACTCGGCAGAGTGACAACTCTTCAAACCCGAATTGAATGCAACTAATAGAGAAATCATTGGTCGCTAAGAAAATAAAAATCTTACTGAATTTCAATATAAACAGTCTGTGCTGAAAGCTTATAAAGGTACAAAAATATGATGAGCGAAAAATATGCTCACAAAAAGTATATGGAAATGAAGCACTGTTTTTATAAAGATTCGAAAAAAAAAAAAAAAATGGCAAGTGAATAGCGAATAGTGAATAGTTAATGGAATAGCAATAGTGAATAGCACTATAAAAAATATATTGAAAGTATATATTGTGTTAATAGTTTGATATATCAGGCATGATATGGGGGAGTCCATTGAAAAAGTCTTTGTCTGAAAATAGAAAATAAATGAAGAGCTCTTGGCTTGCAAAAAATTAGCCAACATCAGTTGAGTGTCGGAATCATATGTTGAGAGCAATTAAAGTCTGGTGTGATATTGCCGTGGGGCAGGAGTCGAGCTGGATAGCTGCCTCTACTTAACGCCGAATCCTAATTCTGTCAAACCTCATAGCCTAGCCTAGACCTAAAATAACAATTTAAAAAGTTGTTCATTGCAGACAATGAAACATGTTATGTAGGCATGAATCCAAATTTGTTAAATAAAATATAAAAATAAATATCGAGTGATCCCATTCAGCACTTGAGTCGATTGTTCAATTAGTAGCAGGCAATTGAGAAGATTCGCTTTGCGGATTAAGCGACAGAGCGCGTCATAAGCAGGCACATCAACAAGCACAGACACACACACACACATACAGAGAGACACTCCCATAGCGACACACAAAGGAGCACAGCATGTGGCATGTGGCATGTGGCAGATGCTTTAAAGTTAATGCTGCTGTCGCTGTTGCCGAAAATCGATTACAAAATGGGACACGAAATTGCGAGAGGAGGCTGGGCCAAGGAGGCGTGGCTGCACGAGCAACATGTGGCACAGGCGGGGCCCGGCCAGAGCCGAGCTGCAAATATTTCAAATAAAAACTCAAAGGAAATGATGCCGTTTGTCGATGGTTTTTCCTTTTGTATTGCACATTTACAGCAGCTGAAATTTTCCTTTTCGCTTCGTGTTTATTGTCAAATGCTGCGGCTGAGTCTGAGTTGATTGAAGGGTTTCTGCACTCTGTGAATGTGTGAAAAACCGGTGTGAGGCAGTGTGTGTGTGTGCGTGTGTCCGTGTGTGAGTGTGTGCGTGCGCTGATAAACGCTTCGCACACGCATGAACAGGTAGCCCACCAGGTGAACTCTGTGCTCGCGCAGGTGGTGGAAGGAAGGGGCCAACTGTATTGCTTCCGGCTCAAATAAGCGAAGCTGCACGTCCTTCGCCAGCTGCCAGCTGCAGTTGTGTGCGTTCGCGTGTGTGTGTGTGTGTGTGTGTGTGTGTGTTGCCTGACGACCCGGCCATTATGAGCAGCTTGTTTATTTAAGTTTCACGTGCAAATAAACTGAACGCAAAAGCAGCTAAGAGCATTGCAGTTGGCCATGATTGACTGCTCAATGCTCGCCCGCGGTATGAAATCTGATGCTAGCTGATTCGATGGGTTCTATGTCAGGTATATCATACAAATCGAATTGGTTTAGAACTAGTAATAAGTATGCAATTCTCAGCAAGTTGGCAGTACTAACGCTTGGGGTGCTGTCAAGACACGCCCCCAAAGGCGTGCATTTATAACTATTTGTCAATCACTAAGAAAAACGCAAAAATGTTGTGGGCTGTCATAGAAGATATATATATATCGATGAGATATCGCAGAGAAGCATTGCAGAGAGAAGCATTGCACACAACTAATATACCCACGTGACTCCGCTTGAGCGAGCATTAAAAAAGCAACCACAACAAACAGTGGGTCGCCGCAGTAAATGCTGTTGTTTTAATTAAAATTTAATGAAATTAAGCAAAAATATTTTTGTTGTCCACTCGCTGTGTGTGAGAGCTGCGAAATGTGAGACTTGGCTCAAATAAGTTTATGCAAATGTCAGCTGGGTCTAAATTAAGATGGCCGAAGAGAGAGAGAGAGAGAGAGAGAGAGCGCCAGCTGTGCGCTCAGCTGTAAATAATTTACGTTTATTAAAAATAACACGGAATAATCATGCACAGGCGGCGGCTGAGCAGAGAGCGAGTGGCATCAGTTGTCGCTGTCGCTGTCGCTGTCGCCGTCGTTCTAGATTAACTGCATAGTTTAGTTAGTTTGGCTCAGCTGCTGCCAGTTGGCCAACAATTGGACGCCATTGGCTCCCTCTCACTCCAACTCACTCACTCTCGCTCTCTCTCTCTCTCACTCTTACTCGCTGTCGCCCCGCTGGCACTGGCATCCTGCAAACAGGTTAATTGAATTTGCTGAATGTGTTGAATGCGTCGCTGGACACGAACAAGGCGAGAGAATGCAGCAGAGCAGCGGAGAGGGGAGAGGGGAGAGAGGAGAGAGAAGTGAGGAGGAGGAGAGGAGGTGTCTACGGACGAGGGCTGTTTAGTAACGCATGCAATTTGGATTGCTTGCAGTTAGTCGCTGTTACTCCCCCCCCCCTACTTCCCTCCCCCCCCCCCCCCCTCCACATTTTCTCGTTTATCTGAAAAGTATTTGCTTTTTTTTTCTCTTCTTTCCATCAACTCTTTCGCTGCATGCAAGCGAGGTCTGTTCTGAAACGCATTTAATCTGAATTGCCAGCAGTTAAGCCATTATCCTCTCCCACTCTCTCTCTCTCTCTTTCTTTCTGTTTCTCTTGTTTATCCAGAATTTCGTTTGCCAATTTCACGCCTTTTGTGCTTCTGAGCGAGAGCTACTTCGGAATGCGTGCGGTTACGGCCATGCATGTATCTCTTCTCTCTTCTTACCTCTCTGTCTTAACTCAACACAAAATATTTCTCCAACTCACACTCTGAATATATCAGTATATCTGTCTCTCCGTCTCTCCCTTTGTTTCCATCTCACTTTACCTACATCATCGTGATCTCCCTCTACATCTATATAGGCCCAAATAACTTTCTCTCCTATCTCTTCCTTTTCCTCTATCATTCGATCTTTACTTCTCTATCTCTCAATACCCGCTTCTATCTTTCTCTAACGCTTCCTCTCTTTCGCTCTCTGTCTTTCTCTCTCTCTCTCTTTCGCTCTCCGTCTTTCTCTCTCTCTCTATTTCCCTTTATTTCTTTATTTCCCTTTCTCTCAATGCCTGTATCTATCTTTCTGTTTACCTCTGTCCAAATCAGTATCTCCCAGTTTCTGTATTTATAAATAACTGTCTCTTTCTCTGCTTTTCTTCTACCCAGTTAATATATAGCTCTATCTAATTCTATTTATCAATTCTCTACAAATTTGTGTTATCTATATACATGCATTCCCTCTATATCAATTTCACTCTCCCCCTTCTTTATATTCCTGTCTCTTTGTATCTCAATTAGATACAACTCCTCCTCTCACTTTCTATCATAAATTTCTTTTCTGTTCACACTCAACCATCTGATTATCATATCATTAGCATCTACTTCCCTCCCTCTTGCTCTCTCACAGTCTTACTTTCATAAATTGCTTGCCCCTTGGTTACACTTTTCCACCATCTGCACTGACTACTCTCTCAATCCTTATATATCTCACTACTTCTGTCTCTCTCTCTCTCTCTCTCTCTCTCTCTGTCTCTCTCTCTCTGTCTCTGTCTCTCCTCACTATATCTACCTATTTCTTATTGCACAACCATTTCTTTTCACTATTTCCGCACAATATTCTTCCAGCTTCGTCAATTTGCATACAAAAGATCTCACAGCATTTCCACTACACCAAATCCATTTTATGCTTGATTTAAGGACAACATGCAATGCAACCTACTCTGCAGGTGTCTGTGTATGTCTGAGTGTGTGTGAGAGTGTGTGCTGTATGTAAAGTTAATTATTCTACGAAATGGATTCAACACTCGCTCCACGTAACGAGGCAAACTTTATCGCCATTTCTCTGCAATTTGGCGGCCATCACAACGCCCGCTCTCTTTCTCTAACTCTCTCTCTCTCTCTCTCGCTCTCACTCACTCTCTGTGTGCGCGTGTGTGTGGCCGTGTATATGCATTAACTTCATTAACACAGCGCAGCACTTACACTGGACCCTTTCCCCCTTCCTCCTGCCCCCCTCCCCCCACCGCACATCCCAGCCATAAAATATGATGTGCTCTCGCCCTCTGTCTATGCGTATGAGCAGCTTTGAAAATTTGCACGTCATACGCACACAGTTTTACGAGCGTTACGCAAATGCCGAGGGCGCAGCAGACCAAAGGGTTTGCCAGCCCTTTTTTTGTCTACTACACACAGACGACATGTGAGTGTGTGTGTGTGCGTGTGTGTGTTTGTGTGTGCTTTTTGAGCGACAACAACTTGAAACTTTTACGATGTGTTTTCAACAGTTTCTACGTGACTTTTCACTGAGCACTGCAGTTGGCACTTCAGATGTTGCCTCTGATTTCGCTCACTGATAGCTCCAGTCAACAGTCAACAGTTGCCAGTTGGCAGTCAACAGTTGCCAACTGGCAACTGGCAACTGGCAGTCCGTAGTTGCTACTAGTTGCCTGCCACAAAGACCACTGACTATTAATTACATGCTCGCTGTCAGGCACATTGGCCATCCTGACTGTGGCCCTGGCCATGGCTCCATCCGCTTGGCCAGCTCCAGAGCTCGTGGATTGCAATTATAATTGCTGCTGCATAGCCCAAAGCCGGGTTTGCTCTTCAAGAGGTGCTGCAACCACAACAATGCTGCAAGCAGTCATTCAGTGGCAAGGGCAGAGAGCAGGGGCGGGGGCGTGACCAATTACATTTTTCATTTGCTGGTCCATAAATCACAGCTAGCAAATGCCGCAGAATGCATTTGCACACAAATTATTGCATCGAACACAAAGAAACAAACAAGTACTAGAGGCGCCTGCCTGACTAGGAAATACCCGGAGCTCCTTCATGACCATTTGTCCTTGGCTCTTAGACTAACTCTCCCAGCTTCCTGCACAGATTCGTCAAAGCCCAATTGATTATAATTTGCAGCTGCATCGACTGATTATACACTTAAAATTCGATTCTTAGAGAGATTTATCAACACTGATGCTAACAGGGAATAAACGAAAATTCCATTTGAAATTCCCTAAAACTTTTACTACTTGCAAAATCTTGCAACTCCTGCTTTAAGCCTTCCTAATGCTGTTAAACTAAATCTGATTAGGCCAAGCACAACTTTTGCTTTCATTTGAGCTCTTTAGACACTCTCTGAGTTTCACAAATTTTGCATTTCGTATATACACTCCCTAAACTGTCCACTTTGCATAACAATGAGTGCATATGCATAAAATTGTAAACATAAATTGCTCCAAAATAGTTGGAAATTCCCGAAAATGTGCGAAACAATGGAAACGTTAATGGAAACTGGGCTAATTGAGCGACGAGGAGGCAATTGAACTGGAAGCGTCACACAAAGACCACATGAGGCACGCCATTGTGGTGCAGCCTGTCTGTGTATGTGTGTGTGTGTGGATAAGTGTGCATATATGTCTCTGTAATTAGTAGCACGCATTGTAAACAGAAAATTGAAAATTGAGCTTGATTAGAGAATAAGAAACGAGCTGCCTAGGGGAAAACTGCATTGGGAAACTCATTTAATGCAGCTTAATTGAAACGTTGATGTTGTGGAGATGCAACAAGCAGATTAAGAGGGTATCAATAGAGCTCTGCCTTACACTCGTTCACGAACTGAATGGAGTATATGGAGTATATATTGTAGGAGACTTAAATGATTATTTTATTTTATCCCACAATAAATCTCTGAACTTCTTCTGCTCAAGCTGCGTTGATCACATTGATCGATAACTATCGATAGATTTATATATACATATATTGACCATTGTGATATTCTCTTAAATCTCTTATTGACCTTATAATAATATATAGGTATATTAAGTAATATATATTTTACAATACGTCTGTTACATCGTATTCTAGCCGTCGACCTCTGAAACTATACATTGACTTCCTCGATTCTTTTTAGAGATTAGTTATTATTAGTTCAACAGTTTTTGGGCTGGGAACGAGTATGGCGATGGATTTTCCATCATTAACAGTTCTTAGTTCATACAGACCCATCTCTCTCTCTCTCTCTCTCTCTCTTTCTCTCTCTCTTCAGTCTCTCCCTCTCTCCCTCTGCCTTTGGTGTTGATGTATTTATAAACAACTTGTAGATATCTGCGTATAGTATAACGATTTCTTACTATTCTTTTCATCCTCTCCTAAGCTGCTCTCTAGCCACACTTACTTATCTATACTTACATATTTGTCTACACACACACACATATGCACATATGTATATATATGTAGTTCTTTGTGTATTTTGGGCCAATGCCACTGCCGCTTACAGGCTTTGCCATTTTACTCAAGTGATAACAAAATGCGAATGTGGCAAACAATTTTTTATTTTCAATTTTTCGTTGCGGCTGACATGACAAAGTGCCCTCCGAAGGCAGCCGCACAATGGGGCGTGGCATTTGCCAAGCTAAAATATTGCCGTCGCCGCTAACTCGGCAGGGAAGGGCAGTGATAAATGGCAGTGCACGACTCGCAGATACCCTATTTGCTACACCCGCCCACTTGCAAGTCTTCAGCCTTAGTTTATCGATGATGGCAGATTAAGCTATAAGAGACAGAAATCACCTGCTGCCACTCCTCTCTCCCTGTTAAATTCATAGTCGTATAGCCTATATGCCCTGCCTCAGCAGAACGACAGTCCGATATGTATATGCTGATAAAAGGATATCGATGTCACTGCCTCGGCTCTGGGCAACTACAAATTCCATTCAATTCAATTCGTTTCGATTCGATTTCAGCGAAGACGTTGTCTAACTTTAACAGCAGCTGCAGGAGGCGCTCCTCCTGCGACTCGTACTCCTGCTGCTGCTGCTGCTACGCCCACACCTCCAGTTAGTTGGCCGAAACCCTGCTCAAGCCTTTAGCCAAGCATTTGCCGGCTGTCTGCACTGTGCTCACCTGACTTCTGTGCTCACCTCGGCCAAGTTGCTAAAATATTGATGAAATTAAGGTTTAAATTGTTAATTAAACGCGAAGGCAAAGCAGTTTAGCTTTGGTCCATTCCCTGCTCCTGCTGCTGCTGCTTCTCCTCCTGCTACTGCTACTGTTACTGCTCCTGCTCACTGGATTTGACTTCCATCTTCGTTTGTTTTGCCATTACGGCTTCTAAGTACTCATTAACATAAGCCTCTGCTGTCTGTTTCCCTCTCTCTCTCTCTTTCTCCCACCCTCTATCAGTCACATTTAAATCAATTTTAATAAAAAAATCTAGCAAATTTTCATAAAATAGTCCCATTAAACATATTGTCGAAGCCGAGAGCTCCATAAAACCTGCAGAGCTTTGGCTCTGAAAGCGACGGCGCTGCGCATAATCCTGAATATAAAAGATAAATTAAAAAATAATATCAAGAAAACAACGAACTGAACAGACGTTCTGCTCCGACGACAAAGACCAAAGAATTACGCATAAAAAGCCGCAATTGAGTTTTCAAACTTTGTGCGCCAAGCGAGTATATTGGTTTCAATGCGGGACTAATGAAAGTTGATGAGAGAGTTTAGATATATCCTTTATAAAATATAGTCAATCCCCGATGGGCCTCATATGATAGGCTTACAGTAAATCCCTGTAAAGTGTCTCTCCCTCTCTTGTGCCTCTCTAGTGCACTTCAACGGGCATCGTTCAGTCAGCTATGCCTGACTGTGCTCCTCGCTTTTTCGGTCCACTTTCAGCGACTGCAGACCGTACTGAATACCATTCTCGTATTCGCAATATATGCGTAAATCTCAACAAATTTCATTTGCCTGTTATTTGGGTGGGCTCGGCGTTTGTCCCCACAACAACAACAACAAGATGGGTATATATAGAGAGAGCCAAAAAGTCATATACGAAAAACGAATGTCAAATAAAAGCGAGTTGAGTTAAGTCAGAAGAAAAAACATCAGATTGACTTGACTTATACCCTGTTCTATAGGCATCTCAGGGGAAGGGTCATTTAGTATTGGATATGTAAATTACTCTGGTAAATAATTTTTAAATATGAATTAAATAAAGTGATACTAAGTTAACATATGCTTACGAGTCATACTATATTTCTCATGAAAATATGAAAATATTATTATTGTCAGAGTCGTAGATGGATGATAGCAAAAATGTAGATTTTCTAAAAACATCTTTATAAGAATACTTATAGAACAATAATTTTCTGAGATGAATTGGAATAAGGAAAAATGACATAAGAGAGTTTTCTAGGGTGTCTTGAATTTAATGATGAGTTACCCAAGGACTAAGAAGAGCTATCTAAGATGATTTACCGGTAATATAAGTTATACATGCTAACAGTGCCACGAGTTACCTAAGATGAATTATGCTACAGGAGTTATTTAAGGAGATTTGATTCTATGATGGTGGTTAGTTAATAACAGTTATCTGAGGTGGCTTGTCTAAGATGATTTACATAAATGAGTTACTCTACGAGATTTACATAAATGAGTCACTCTAGTAAAAGCCAACTATGACAGACTTTTCTCAGAAGCTTTATCAAAGATGCATTTACATCTGAGCGTCAGGCCAACTGAAACCGCAAATATTTGGCTTTCAATTCGAGTAAATTCCTCTAAAAGCTAGTTTCGCCTTGGCTTTCACTGCTGCTAGTTCCCCATATACCCTATGCTACACACTATACACCCAATATACCATACTCAAATACAAATATTATTAAAAATTCCCAGAAATTATTTGTTGAAATCATTGCGGCCGCCGATGAGGCGTATGGAAATAAGGCGCTAACATAAACTGAAAAGGCACCAAAAATGTCGGCAATAGGAGTCATAAAAGCACACATACACGCACACATATACCGAGAGGGGGAGGCTGGGTACTCAGCTGGATGTTGTGTGGGGTCTGAGTCGAAAAGATTTTGAAACGCTTTGCTGCACTGTGTTTCATTAACTCTGCATTTGGGCCACAGCAGCTTCCGTCAAGTTTTTACGAGCCCTTCGCTTGGCGCTTATGGAAATCAATGCACACTCATATAAGGGAAGAGGAAGAGAGGGGGAGACGGGCAGTGGAAGAGTGGTAAAGAGCAAAAGCTTGACTTAAGCAGCGAGTTGATTGACGCAACGCACGTGTTGTTAAGCCTCGCAAATCCGTTGGCTGCTTAAAAGGAAATAAGCTATAATTGCGCCTTTTGCTGGGCTGCAGATACAAAGATACAAATACACATATATATATACGTATATATAATAAATACATACACTCGTATCTATCTATCTTGATATGTAAATATAGTTAAAGCTGCGCCCTTAAGCTGCTTGATGCTAGCCTTTCATACGATATTCGACTTTCATCTATCTCTGTCTCTCTCTCTCTCTCTCTGTCTATCTAGCCGAAGGTGTTGCCAGAGCAGCGAGGGATAAAAAACGTTTAGCTCATCCACCTGTGCCGCCCAACTGTGCAGTCCCAGCTGAGCTCCTGCTGCTGCGCCTGCAGCTCTTTTTGGCTTGATTTGCAACAAGTTTTTCTTACATGAATTAATGTTTTCTTTTTGCTGTAAAATTCTTTTCTCTGCTCGCTGCTGACCAAGTTTGTTAACGGCAAAGCAATGGAGTTGCATTGCAGCTGGGCAACACCGACTGCTTAATACTTGATTTTGAAATATAAAGAGAATTGAGATAGAATTGGTAGACCTGTGGAGTAAGGATTTAATTGTGCCTTAACTGAAAGATCTGACAAATCTTGCTTATTAGATTAGAATAGATGGCCACGCCTCCAATGAGTATCCTAAAAATTTAAATCAATATTTAAATATATCGGTAAAAGTTTAGCTTCTTCGTGTTCCTACTGGGAACAGGTGGAAATCTCTTCAAAAATAGATTATGTTGACAAGTTCAGCTTAATAATTTATGTTACGATTTAACATTATGTTTTAACATTAAAAGTAATTCAAAGAAACTAAATTCATTAAATTAAAGGAATTATTCTCTATATAATTCATAAAGGGTATTTAAGGTACAGCATATATATAAATATATAAATATATTCCCTATATAAACTATGGTTTATAGTCTTTGAAGTACTTGAAGCATTTAGAGTACATAGATTATATGGATAACATATAATTTATAAACATTGTAAGGTATATAAAGTACATAAAATATACATATATGTATATAGAGACTCTCTAGAGTGTATATATATATTATCTGTATATATTTTACGTATTTTATATACTCCAATGTGTCTATAAATTATATGTATGTCATCCATATGATCTAAGTACTCTATAGCGACTATAGAGTCTATAAAATCTACTGAGTCTAAAGAGTCTACTAGGTCTTCAGAGTATATAGAGCACTCAATAGAATATATAGGGTATATGGAGTATATTTACATAGCATATAGAGCATAGCTCTTGTAAGATAGACAGACAAGCGTTGCAAACAAAAACCAATATGCTCTCTTAACACATTCCGCAGAAGCTCAAGAAGAAGAGAAAACTATTTTCGCAGCGTTTTTATGCAATGGCAAAACAATTTCTCTATTTCGCACTTAGCCAGCAATATATGGCAACTGTCTGACTGTCAGTGTATGTGTGAGCGTGTGTGTGAGTGTTATTGGAGTTGGAGTTGGGGTGTGAAGCTGGAGTGTGAAGCTGCTTTGTGCACTTGTCAAATGTTTGGCGCAGCAGCAGCAGCAGCAGAAGCGGCACAAAAAACACTTCTAGAAGGGGAGAGGGAAGGGGAAAGGAAAACGAAGAGCAGGGGGAGTGTAATACAAACCGAGCAAAGTAAATATAAAGCACATTAAGTGGCATTTAACGGTAATGCAACAACAGCAACAACAACAACAACAACAAAAGGCAGCGGCAAATGTATGAGAGTCAATGCAAACAAGACATGTGTGTGGCATGTGTGTGGCAAGTGGCAAGTGGCATGCGTGGCATGTGTGTGGCAAGTGTGTGGCAAGTGTGTGGCAAGTGTGTGGCAAGTGTGGCACGTGTCTCGTCTTGTAAATGCTGCACGTTGATTAGCATAATCAGCCAGTGGCAGCGAGTCGAGCAAAAACTATTCACTTACTTATCATTTTATGCCGCTTGGCCGTGCGTCAATCCTAGCGCAGGGAATCTCGACACACACGCAGAGCTGATTAACTGTTGCTTGCACTAATCACACGCACACACTGGCACACGCTCGCACACACACACACACACTCACTCGACTAGCTGGCTGATCGCAAGTCAAATTCAGTTTCGCTTGAGACGCGACTGAGCCGAAATCTAGATTAGGCCAACAACACGCGCCTTAAAGCCAACTCGACTCGACTGAATTTTAATCGTACAACAATTGCAAGTGCAGGCTTTGGCCCCCCTTTTCTTTTATTTTCTATCTTTTTTTTTTTTTTTTTTCTTTTGCGGCTGCTAATTTTGTTGGTGCTTAGATTTTTGTTTGTTGTTAGCGCGCGGCAACGTGCCACCAGAGCGAGAACTGTCGACGAACTGTGCGTGCCGTGGCTGAAATTTCAACAGGCACACTGTTATACGGCCGTACGCTGCGTATAACAGTTCGACTGCGTTGCACAGTGGAGTGCAAAGCGCCTTTTTAATGCCGACGCACACGGCGTATGCGCAATTTGCCAGCGCCAGAGCGAGAGCGAGAGGCGGCCAGTGCGACAGAGAGAGGGAGAGAGAGAGCAACAGAGAGCGAGAGCGAGAGCGTGAAATGTTTATGCAGCGACAGCGCAACAATTTGTTGAAGAGCAACTGAGCCTTGCCTCAACTTGTTATACGACGACAGGAAAGCGAACGTCGCGCCGTCCTCTTCCCCCCCTCATACCCATCCCCATGCCCATTCTCCTGTCCTGTCCGACGTGTGCGACCGGAAGCAGAAAGTCAGCGCGATAAGCAACGCCAGCTGCTGGCAGCGCGCTGCGAATTGCGAACTGCGAACTGCGAACTGTGAGCGGCCGTCCCGTTCTTAGATTTTCTTTATTTTCTTTTTCTCGTTTTTTGTGTTTTATTGGCAATTCGCAAAAAGGCGAACGCAGCTCACCTTGGCCGAGCCTTGACAATTGTGCAGCAGCAACAGGAGACGCCGCAGCCAAGGCGCAGCACAATTCTAATGCGCGCTCAGCGACTGCCAGCAGAGTCCATTGGCTTCTGTCAATGCTTGTCTGCTTGCAAAAGCCCTTTATATGTCGAAGTGCGGCCTGTAGTGTAGAGTGTAGGCGTGGCAAGTGAGGGCTGAGCCAGCAGAACTTTTACTATGCCCAATCGACTGCCAATGTCAATGTCTATGATTTGGTTTGGAATGGAATGGAATGGAATGGACTTTGAAATATATGAAAGCTTCATCTTCATCTTTCCCTAAGTATTTTACAACTGATAGGGGATACTCATATCGTCTCAATGAAACAAACTTGATCGTAAATTCCGATATGATCGACCGCGGGGGTCACTTGAGGACGTCAATAGCATATTCCTGATGTTGAATAAAATGAAATGAATAAAATCCTTTCTTGCCTGCTGTATGTTAGCAAATTCCAATTGTGGCCCACAGGATCTTGCTGAGAGCGAGAGCGACTGCTATGCAATTCTTCGGTTGTATTCAAGAGCAGAGCGTAAAGAATAAAACGGTCAACAGTTATTCGCATGCTATGACTGTGGGTGAACAGGCCTCAATAGTAGATCTGGTTCTATCTGGTTCCATACTCACCCAAAAAGGAGTCGTCAACAATATCATTTACAGCCTAGCTAGAAGCTTAGACTTGAGTAGTATGCAACTTGTTGAGAAGATTATGAATTTCCAGATTGATATGTCTAATAATTTACAGACTTATAGATGGGACACATTTGCAAAAGTTATTTATTTAAATTTTAAAAAGAAAGAATGTGTAAACTATGTTAAAATCATTCAATAAAGGTAAATCGATATACAAATTGTTTGTAATAACTGTAATATTAGCAATACTGTAATATTACATTTATATTACATTTCACACATATTCTCTGAGCATATTGATCATTCGACCTTTACTCTATGGCCTTGAAACAACAAATCAATCAGCATTGCAAAGAGTGCAGGGTAGGCTATCCGTCGACATCCTAGATAAGGAATGGTCTGGATAGTCTGACTCGAGCCGAGTGTATATCTTAACTCAGAGCTCTTGCTCTTCAAAATTGGCCTCATAGCTGATAGCCGAATATTGACGTAAGTGAAGCTAGTTCTTCAATATCTCAATATCTCATTGCCTTAAGGATTAAGGATCTCCTGCCCAACTGCTTTATAGATATATCTATGCAGAGAGATCTATTACAGCACATTGCATGCAACATTTCCCGCAACTTGAGCTGGCTGAACGTGCATCGAGCAGTCGATGCCACTCGACTGCAGTCTGCTCAGTTGTTGCTGTGCCGCGCATTAGCATAAAAGCAAGAAATGGCGCTGCGTGGAAAATTGAGTTTGTCAGGCTGCAACTTTGTTTCAGGCAGCTGCAGTTGCACTTGCCTTGCAGCAAATGCGGCGTGTGAGCAACGGGAAAGGGCAACGAGCAGCGGGAAAGTCGAGCAACTTGTGCAACTGTTGCTCAATAAGCGATTTAAGAGTGCCCAGACTTCATTTGGGCATCTCTCGGAGCCCGGCCTGGGCTGAGCAGTCATAAATATGCATGAGCGGAGCCAAAGGGTTTCAATTAAATTTAACTCAAATTGCGACCGCCTTGCCCTGCCTGCAGGACTTTTTGGCTAAGGTCAAGAATTTGCCAGCCAAAAGAATTTATTTGGGTTTTTGTATTTATGATGAGCAGCGACAGAGGCAGAGGCAGCGGCAGCAAATGCAAATTAAGGCCAAGCTGGAAAGTGTTGAACGTACGAAATGATTTCCAAAAGCGAATCAAGCGACAGCGCAGACTTCCGTCTTGACACGAGCTGGAGCTAGAGAGCGCAGAGTCCGGGCTGTGAACACCGGAGTCCGAAGTCCGTAGTCCGGACTCGCTGACTTAGACTTGGGTCATAAGTCCACGCAGATCCGGTTCAAATTGCTGCACGCGCAAATACACGCACACACACACAAACGCACACACAGACACGACTAGTTTATTGTGGAGCCAAGCCGTCCACGAGCAAACATGAGCGTAAGAAGAAAAAAAAACATAAAACGTGCGTTGCCTGCAAAGGACGTTGATTACGCAACAGGACTCTGTATCTGCCTCACTCTCTCTCTCTCTCACTCACTCACTCTCTTTGCGTGGCTCCCGCTGTGCCTGCCACGCATCCATTGAATTATTTCACACACACACACACACATAGACAGACAGAGAGAAGTCCATATCACGCCCCTTAGCATCTTGGCAGCTTCTTGGCAGCCCGGCCTGGGTCTGCGTGTGGGTCTGGGTTATTGAACCGCAACACCTGTTGATTTGGCTCATCAGATATAAAACATTATATAATGCCCGCAAACAAAGCCATTTTATGGCTTATGCCAGACTCGGCCGCAGTCTGTGTAAATGAGAGCTTAACGTATCGAGCAGCAGCAGCAGCAGCAGCAGCGCGGCAGCAGCGCAGCTAACTGCTGTCTTAGCCAGATAGCAGAAACATTCGATGTCGATTCAAATAATGTTGCACAATATTTAAGTGAATTTACGCTTCGCCCGCCACTCAGCGCAAATGCAAATTCCTAATGAAGCAGCTAGCGAAAGAATCAAGTAAAAGCAATTATCTTAAAGTTAAGTAAAAAGTTGCTAAGAAGTTTTGAACAGCAACAGCAGCAAGAAGAACAAACGACAGTTGGCCGTCTAATAATTACTCTCAGTGAATGAGCTGACAGAGAGAGGTCAAAGCGCCATCTATGTGCGATGGTCACAATTCGAACAGCTTTAAAGCTTTCTGTTAACTGAAGCAGTCTACCAGCCAACAGATGGCGCTCTCTGCTGTACAATGGCAGCAATGTCTTACATTGAGACATTCTCTCAACTCTGACCTTTCAATTCTTGCGTCGATATACAATCTATATAATTTAAAACGGGAATTGTCTAGCCAAGTATATATTCCAAAGTCTCTCGCAACTTAAAAGATAAACATATCTCTTATTAGACGTAATACAGGATTTGCGGATTATCCACGCCCTTTAGCTCCATCTCAAGCACATCTTAAATGTTTATAAAGTTTATAATCCCAAGGAGTATCTGCTCTACAATAAGTCTTTGAATATATGTGTAGAATTAATAAAAATGAACAAGTTACCAAATTTGTTGTTTTATTTATTTTTTATTATCTTCGTTATCTATACGTATATTTGTTGTAATTGTTTTAAATATTATAAACTACAATTTGAATTGTACAATCTAATTAATAATTAACATTTAGCCCATAATAGTACACAAATATGCGCAATAGCTATAGCTATAGTTAGGTATATAATATATATGTATATATATGCATACATAAATATGTAAATATACATACATATATATTATTTATCTATTTTATTTTTTTTTTTAGTTTTTATTTTCTTCGTTTTGTTTAGTTTTCTTTTGCCTAGCAACATTTACATTTACATTTACTTAAACATATATTTTCATGAATTACATTCAATTTGTTTTGTGTTTCTCTTCTTCTTCTTCTTCGCTTTCTCATCCTTTTGTTTTGATTAACATTTTATAGCACTAGAAACTCTTAGAAACGAACGTTTAGAGCGCACAGTTTTAGTTCTGGGCTACACCGAAAATGAAAATGTCCTTGAAATCGAAATTTCTATTTATATACAGAGTAGTACCAGAGAGAATATTACGTATATATTCATATTCATATTCATATGCATATTCATATTCATATGCATATTCATATTCCATTTGCAGTTATTCTGGAACACAATTAATCGCCCTTCGTTCGAAGCATTCTACAAAAGTTTATACAATTACAGTTATACGTACATATGTGTGTGTATGTGTGTGTGTGAGTGTTGTTGTCAATTAAATTAGTATAAATTAGAATAGTACAGCTGCGAAAAATATAATAGCACCAACACTCACAAGCAAAAAAAAAAAGAAACAGAAAAAACTAATTTCCATTGCTTTGCATTGGGATAAACTGTTTTGTCAAAGAACCTAGAATTTTCATCAATGGAAAGAGTTCTCAAGGAACTCATCAAATATTTTAAGCCATTAAATTAACAAGTCTGTTGAATATTGGTCTAGTAAATCATCAACAATTTAAAGGGAAGCAAACAATCGGACAGATAGGGCTAAATCGATTCGGCTCTGTCATGCCCACTTCTGCCTATTCTAACCATCCTAACTAATCTAGTATACCCTGATTTCCCATTTACAATGGGTTTGCGATAATAAAATAATCATTATAAATATGCAACCATTTAAAATTGTCATTAAAGATATTTCTGCATTTGATAAAAATTAATAGAATTCCTTTCCTATGCTCGTCCAGTTGATGCTATTATCTGTTCCGCCCCTGCAATTTGTGCTAATTATTTTTTGTTAAGTTTTCCTTTTGCTTTTCTTCATCTTTAGTCGAATATTATTTTTGTTAAATTTTGTTTCATATTTTCTCGTTTTCTTATGCTTTTCTATTTGCTATTTATGTACGTTTTACGCTTTTTTGTTTGTTATTTGTGTTTCACTTTACGCTAAGGTTATTAAAATTAATATATACAAAAGTCTTACGAACTATCAATATTTGCAATGGTTTTTCCTTTTACATATTCATTTATATATATATATATATATTTAATTAATTCTTTTTCTTTTTATGAATGCAATTGAAATTTCTTTCAAAGAAATTCCAAAGTAATTTTCTCAAATGATTTTTTTTTTTTTTTCTTTTCTCAATAAATTTGTTATTTTTGTGTGTTTCTTCTTCTTTTCGTTTTTTTTTTTTTTTAATGCACAGAAAATTCTACTAATTATAAGCGCTAAACATTGGATATTAGTTGCTATGGTACGTTCCTATATATATATATAAGTCTATATATATATGCTATACGTATGTATGTTATGTATGTGTATGTGTATTTGTGTGCGTGTGTTTGTATATATTTTAAATTAGAAGCGACCAGATAAATCCTGAAATGAAAGAAATTTAAAGAGTTCGAATTAGTTAGGATAGTAAATGAGCGTAAGACTTATTGAAAATGATTGAAATGGGGTATATTACCTATTGCAAGTATATGTAACAGATATACATGCTCTTGATCGGTAAGATAAACTGCATTGATCTAGACAGATCTGTCTGGAACCAACCAAAACTCAGGATCTTCAAATTTTACATGTTTTATGTCCTCTTCATTTGGAACCTTCTTACAAGCGCATTTCACTAAGAACTAAGTATAAGTAGAATAGAACCTCAATCAAGCTATTAATGCAGCAGTCTATCTCTTGTTTTCTCCTAGAAGCCTGCGAAGAGAGAGAGAGGCTCAGCTAGACAGTTTCTCTGTCCCTTTGATTCTTATAAGGTGCATCAATCCGTCTAACTATCTGAACGATCTCGGAAACTACAAAAGATACGAACTTGAAATTTCGCCTTACGCTCATATAACTCATTCAGTATAGAGCAGCATCTATAGAATAAGCCTTAAGTGATTCAGCCACCAACCAACCAACACTCTGCTTCGCTCTACTCCTTCGGGAGACAGTCCGCCAAAGAGCAATCAACACTTCATCAAGTCACAATCACAGCATGTTTCAGCAGAAATTGTCCGGCTTTCGCAAAATGTGGGCGCTAATTTATTCATTTAGCCATTTGACATTCGACTTGGCTGGCGTCAAAATATTCATAAGCGATAAGCAAATGTCGAGCGTAAGAGGCAGCTGAGAGGGGGCAGAGTCGTGGCCATAAGCCTCGATGGCTAGCATTTTTTGCCCATTTCTTTTGCCAATTTTTATGCAAATTTGCAAAAACTAGCAAAAGAGGCCTAGCAGGCCATGAAATGGTGTTGTAAAAGCGACGAAGACGAAAAAAAAGAGAAGAGAAGAAGGAAAATGGAAAGTGCTAAACATTTGAAAACGAGAATTTAGCTGCTCAGCGCGGCGATAACAATAAATTTTAAGGGCAACGGCAGCGGCAACAGCAGCAGCAGCGGGAGCAGCAGCAGCTAGAGCATAAAAATCAAAGCTTTATGCTTATCAGTCATTTTATTAGTTACAGCTTTAAGTTATACGCATTTTATATGTGTATATTCCATCGGCGCTTCATAAGCAGCAATTGAATTTTATGTGCGCGCCCGAGGCAAAGAGTATGAAAAAAAGCATTGCCTACTTATGGGCGTCGTCAAATAAGTTTATTGCCAACACTTGGCCGCCGCGGCGGCCTGTGATTAGTTGCCACGCCTCTTGGCATATTTGCATTTGGCACACACACACACACACTCGGCTGCTTAACTGTTTGCCAGCGCACCTTGACTAAGCGCTGCAGGCCTTGCAACTTTATTACAAGCGCGCGTGGCTTGTTTGCTTTATTACTTATTACAAGCCAGCTGGCAAAGGTGTACACATGTGTGTGTGTATGTGTGTGTGTCTGCGCTCTCTCGCTTGTCTGACACATCATTATCCTTTGTTCATGCAACAAGTGCTGCAAGTGTTTGCCGTGTGCGAAATGCTTAAGGCTCTGAAAAGCAGCTTGTACACAAGCCCTTCTCCTATCTCACTCGTGTGCAAGTGTGTGTGTGTGTGTGTGTGTAACTTGACAGCATTGTGTTTCAACACCTCCTCCTTCTGGCAACTGCTGGCACTTGGAGTGCGAGCGCCAAGTTAAGTGTGTACTTGTGGTTGACTCACACACACACACACACTCACCCACACACACACAATCTGAGCAACATTTTTGGCTGTCAATTAGTCCGTCTGTCACCTTGGCTTAAACCTAATCAGTTTTCAGCATTTTCATTGAGCCAGCTCGAGTCGCCTGACTCGCTCGAGTCTTCGTGGTCTAGTTCAGCGTCTCCAGAGACTCGAGAGGCTAATTCAATTTATTCCGCAAGTCAGGCGAAAAAATTGTCCCCAGACATTTATTAATGATGCGCGCGCATTAAATTTTAATCAATTGTGCCCAACAAAAATTACAATAGCTACCAAAAGAAAAAGAAAAAAAAAGAGAACCAAATAGATTCGAGCAGAAAACTTGTCGCTGGCCGCCCAAAAGTTGACTTCGTGAATTATTTAGCGAGTTTGCGGGCAAGTTGCAACACCTACGGAAAATGCCTCGAGCAGGCCACACGAAATACAAGTTTCAGCTACTCAGTTGGGGGTGCACGGCTAGCAGATACCCTGGGCAATGAGTTGAGGTATCCAGATCAAGCTATCAGTTGATATTAACTCGTAGCTATATAGGCTTTCATTGACTCAGCACTTATACTCTATACTCTTATAATAGTAGGCTATATATACTCTTATAATAGTAAGCTCCTGCTCGTACACTGTTACACTGCTATAATCGCCTACTCGCAGACTCCAATAATCGTATGCTCGTATACTGTTATACTGTTATACTCATATAATCGTACTCTGTTTAAGTTTTCTTCTCAAAAACCGCCTTATAGTTTTATTTATGTATACTCTTATACTGTTATACTCTTTTGCTGTTATACTATAATAGTACTCGTGTACTCGTATACTTATATATTTCGTTTACTTTCATAGTCCTTTACCCTTACATTATAATAGTCGTATACCACTATACTTCCCTATCCCTATGATTTGATAATCTTATACTGTTATAATCTTCTACTCTCATACTTGCATACTCCTGTGGTCTTATACCCTTTACCTCATAGTTTTACACTAACTCTTACACTCTTCTAATTTTGTGGCACTCTTCTAGCATTATTCCATATCGAGTCTTAAAGTCTCATAGCATTCTTAATCTTATGCAGATGAACAGTTATCCTGATATTGAATAGCTCTTCGCCTCCTTCTGCCTGTTACATACACCTCAACAAATACGGTATATCCTGTTTCCACAGCCTCTATTGGTTTGGGGAATAACAAGAAAAATTAAAAGGAACAACTTTTGGGTCAACGTTGCCTAGGCATAGCCCACACAAAGCCTACAATATCAAACTCCCGCATCTGAAGCACATAGAAAAGAAAAAAAGAGAAACAAAAAAAAAGCAACAGAAATCGCGCATTTTGGTTTTCGTTTTGTTACAAATTGGCGAAGGTGCAAAGGAGTATATTGGTTTTGCCTGGCTATGCTATGCCCGATTGAACTTGAAGAATTCAAGTTTAGTATGATATATGAATGGAATCCGATGTATGAAATCTATGACAATTCCTGGTTATTATTTACAGAGAATTCTATGGCCATGCTTTAAGACCCTATTAAAGCAATATACTAAGATTCTAATAAATACATATTAGATAACGATAATTTAGGTCCATTCGAAATAATCGAGTCCTTCCAGGAGCTTAGCGCAAGAATATGCTTTACAGTTTGATCTATGACTTATATAATTTTCCTATTGGCTTCAAGTTTACATAAAATGAGCTGCATTTCATCACGTGGCCGAGTATTAAGCAGTCGGTCATGCCCGATGCTCACCTATTTTAGCTGCTGCTGCCGCTTTTCAACTAATAAATTGCCCTTAAATTCTTTTGTATTTCACGCGCGCCTTCACCGGGGGCAACCGGAGGGCAAAGCGTGTTTAGAGTGTGGAAAAGAGAGAGAGATCTCTCTCTCTCTCTCCCGCTCTCTGCTCTGCTGTGGCAGCAGCTGCAGCCATAATTTGTGTGACTTTATTATGTGTCAAGTCAGAGTCAATCTGTGAACAATGATGATGAGGAGGACGACAAGAGGCGGGGGGAAGGGAAAGGACAAGGGAAAAGGCGCTCGTTGAGCAGCTACAAATTCGCGACTTCCGACATTTTGCCATGGCGCAGCTCTCTCAGCCGCTCACATTGACATGTGTCGCGCGGGCGGCTTATTAGACCACGCCCACCGTGCACTACCTGCAGAGGCCGATGCCTACTTTGGCGGTCATTAAATATGCAGAGAGGCAGCAGCCATGCGGCATTTGCATAATAAAAATGAAAATCCTGGAGAACAAAAAAAAAAAAAGAAAAGAAGAAGTGGAAATTCTAAATTTCTATATTGAGACAGTTTCGCTCGGCTTCTTCTGCTTCGGATGCTGTCAAAATTATAAAAGTGAAAGATGTTTAAATGGAAAAAATGTAAATCCAACGCCCAATGCCTGCGCTTGCAATTCAAATTATTCACTCAAATGAAGCAGCAGCAGCAGAGGCAGAGGCAGAGACAAAGGCAGAGGCAGCCAAACACAAAAGTTTTCTGCACTTGGCATAAATTTCGAACAATTTTCCCGCTTCTCGCCTCGATTTCCCCCTGGCAAAGGACGATTTGATTTTATTTTATTAGCACATCACACGATTGGCGCCACAACTTGACAAAGTTGCAACTTTGTCCTGCCACTGCCACTGCCACTACACCTTGCCTCACTCTCACTCCCTCTCTACCAGCCCCTCCCCCCACCCTTCCTCGCCCTTGGCAACTTGCAAGTCTTGTAGAATCGCTTTTTTTCTGGTCGCTTTGCTGTTTTCTAATTGTTGGCTTACAAAACTTAATGTGGAATTCAATTTGTGCGTACTGCATCCAGCGGACGGTGCTCGGGCATGGGCCTGGGGGGTGCTGCGTTTTGAAAAGTTTTTCATGGCATTTCTTTGGGTTTTTTGTCGCCCCAATCGGTGCCCCTGCCCCAACCCCCAGCAACTTGGGCACAAAGCAAAAATGCACACTGACAGCTCAACTGACAAGAAGTAGATAGAAATACTGAAAGTGAGTAGCTGGTAGTGGGTAGCTGAACCGCAACGGGTATGCTCGACTATGCAAATGCGCTGCCAGTGAGACTATAACATTAGATTAAGGATTACTTGAGGCCAAGCTTAGGCATCTTCTACTTCATTCGCCAGCCAAGCACATGATTAAGGCTGAAGGAGCAGAAACGGGCATGCTCGACTATGGACATACAGCATAGGCGGGCATGCTCGACCAAGCAAATACGCTACAAGTGAAACCATATATAAGAATATTTAAAGGTCTTCACTACGTCAAGACGTCAAGTAAGTAAAACTGCTTGAGCACGAGCGGGTATGCTCGACTATACAAATACTTTGTAGACATACGCAGCACTGGAATTACTTTGAACCAAATTAAAAGTCAATCTGTTAGCAGTTCGACGTTGTATAATTAAAGAGATTATATTCAGCCATAAACGGGTATGCTCGACTATGCAAATACTCCATATAAATATACAAGGAAACGTGTTGAATGAGAAATGTCTATAAACTTAAGCATCACGCTAAAATATATTGAAAATAACTCCAACAGGGCATGCTCGACTGTTTAAATACCCTACAAATTAATACTGTTATCAGCGAGAGATTTCTATTCAGCAATACTTATAGACTTTGTCTTCCATCTCTACCATCTCTAATTAATGAACACATAACTAAGCTGAGCATGCTCGACTGTCTAAATACACCTTTAGCTACCTAGAGCATTGTAAGAAAATATTCAATAAAGAATGTCAGCTATCAACTAAGCGAGCATACTCCTCCGTTTAATACCCTGTAATATGCTTACACAGTATCTGCTCAAGATAAATGCTCACTGAATCAGCTAAATCGCTCAAATGCCGCCCACGCTTCAGTTTTATCGAGCTGAAAGTGCAGAAAGGCTTGAAGCAGAAAAGCTCAAACCGGGAAACTCTAACTGACAGGAAAAAAGAAAAAGACGATGCAAAGTAATTTTTCAATATTAGCTGCACTTAACACACTTGATTTGAGCGAAGCAAACAGGTAGAAACAGGTAAACAACAGCAGCAGCAGAGGCAGCGGCAGAAGCAGAGGCAGAGAGAAGTATTAGGGACAACTTGCGACGTGCATAAGTCACCCTAAGGACGTAATTAATTTTTCAGCATTTGCTCTACCACACACACACACATACACACACACACACACATACACAGACACAGGCTCAGGTTGCCTTGACGAATTTGCGCCGCGGTCGCTAAAGGACTTTCCGAGCCAAGCCTCGGGCCGCTTGGCCAACCAAATTAGCGCGGCCATTACACGTGGGTCGGGGGCGACAGGTGAGCGTGAGGCGGGGTGCAGCGCAGTCCTGGCATAAGGACACTTGAACGCCAACGGCCACAGTCAGCGCTGCTGCTAGCTGCCTCGCTTCTACATATTTTATGGCTCCCGTAAATTGACTTAATTTCCTATAATTTTCGAGCACGCGCCGCCTTTAAAGTGCCAAATTGAATAAGACTAAAAAAAGTAAGGCAAAAACAAAAAACCAAAAAAAAAAGACCTAAATACTTTAAACGTGTATTCATCCTGTTTTCATTTTATACCCTAAGTGTAGTGCAAATTACGAGACGGGTATATTGATGCGGGACAATCAGCAAAAGGAAACAGAGCAAATGACTTAAAGACTATTAAATGTATAAGACTACAGTATAAGAGTGTTGAATATAAGATTACTTAAGTCTATACCTACAAGTATTAAAGTATAGCACTCTAGGAGTATAAGAGTGCTATAGAGCAAATGTATACGCATTTTAGATTATTGGAGTATAAGAATATATGAATATTACGATCATAAGACTATAGTAGTATAAGACTGTATATTATGTTTAAGAGTTTACATTTATTATAGTCTAAGAACATATGATAATATTCATATGATATTATAAGACTTTACGAGTATACGTATAAGAGTGCACAATTGACAAAGCACCAGAGTATAGTATGATCACATTATAAGTAGTATAGTATATGACTATATACAATATTGTAAGAGTATTAGAGTATTTAAATAGGATAGTACATGGTATATACTAAGACCATAAGACTATTAGAATATAGAAATATTTAAATAGAAGAGTAAGAAATAATAAATAAATCAATAAATTCATATATGTATATACCCACACGAGTATAAGAGCTGTACATTATAATAGTATAAGACTAATATACTATAATATATTGCAATTAAAGCTTTCAATAAATAATTTTAAACTGAATACACAAAGTACTTCAGTTTTCATATATCATCCCGTTTCTCTTTCTATATGCAGGATACTTAGGGTATCTGGTACTCGCACCCTTACCACGTCCTGCAAAGGGGAGTGAGTGCGGCGCACTTGACATTGTATTATGATAATTGAACGCGTGTAATTGCCCTCAAGTAGCTTCTGAGCAGAACTCAACAGTCAGCAGTCAGCAGTCAGTGCTGAGGCAGGAATTCAGAAATGGCAATGAAATGGCCATGAAAGATTCATGGAGAGAAGGCAGCAATCAAATGGACTAAACTAAGGCGATTTGTATATAAATATATACATATATATATATGTATATACGTAAGGCCCTGCTTATAAAGTGAAAAAATGTAGGAAATCAGAGTGAAAAAAAATTTATGTGGAAGCGTGAGTTTTCTTCACGTTTTTGGGGTGGCTTTTCAGCTTCTTTTGTCGACTTTCTCTTTCTCTCTTTTTTTTGCATATTCATAATGTTTTACATTATTAGCATAATTTATGCATAACTGTCACATTGAATTGCTTTCAAAACTTGATGCAAATGGGCAACTGAATCGAGGAGTGCGGGCGTTACGAGATGCTCTACTTACTTTGTAAACTGTAAAGGCAGCTCGCTGCAGCTATTTCTCCTCCTCCTCCTCCTCTTTCTGCTTCTCCGCCGCCTGCTCCTGCTCCTGCTCTTTGCCATCGTTCTATTAGATTAAAGTGTATACAATATATTGTCCTTAGCTTAGGCAAACGATTCCGATCTGAAAATCTGCATCTAATGCACCCACGACGGTGGCGAGGTGACCACGCTAGGCTGTGTATACTGTACACGTGCGTTCAGGTTTGCGCTCGCTGTATCCAGACTGTTGTTGTTGTTGTTATTGTTGTTGCTTAGCAGCAACTGTTGCTGCTGCTGTTGCTGTTGTTGCTGCTGTTGCTGCTGCTGTTGCTGCTGCTGTTGCAGCTGCAGCTGTGCCTGCAACTGACTTAGCTGAAGGTTTGCACTGCTGTTGCCAGCAACGCTGTTGTTGCTGTTGCTGCTGCTGCTATTTGTACTATTATTGGTTAAGATCACATTCGTAGCGTTCGTATTGACCGCAGCCAACGGTATATTTATATCCAGCATTCCATCATAGCACAACTCCTGATGCAGCAACTGTAAGAGAGATGAGCGTGAGGTTAGTTCAAATAACTGAGTGTGTTCTAGTCGTGTATACCCGACTATTCTGACAATAGACCTTAACTCTATTTTTTTGTTTATACAATTTTCAAGCTAAATCAAAATCTGCTGAAGTCTGTGCTATTGAAAACTCCAGCCATATCGATATCGATAACAATACCGATAAGTTGCTATAGACTCTCCGGGACTGCTGGAACTTGCTCTTCTGTTCTATATATACTTGATAGTTCTTACCTCTTCGACGTTGCACTCGAGACCGCCCTGAAAGTTCTCCAGATTAAATTCTTCTATGGGTTCACTGTTCAGCGCCTCCAGGCATTGCCCTATCAAAGTAGAGGCGCAGTTATTATCTGTTCAAGCAGAAGCACATAGAACAAATAGAGGAATAGACGAGAGGAAAACTTTTGCTATTGCTGCACGGAGCCAACTTCAATAGGATCCAAAACACTTACCCTCTAGCCCAGAAGAAAGCTGCTGCTGCTGCTGCTGCTGCTGTTGCTGCTGTTGTTGCTGCTGTTGCTGCTGTTGTTGTTGCTGCTGTACGAGTAGTGCAGCATTATCGGCAGCAGCTTCGAGCAGCACATTGCTATATGTGTTGAGAGAGTCCGAGGAGGGCTCGCTGTTGGGATACGCAGGCGACATTGTGGTGGTAACTGAGTTGGGTGAGAGGCCCTGCAACGAGAACGGAACGAGGGATAATCAAATGCTGCTGATCGAATGTTGGTGCTCTCCACTCTGCCACTCACATCTCGCACGGGTGCACTGTGCAGGCAGCCGCAGTTGAGCGAACGATGCAACAGGCACTGTGCCTGCTGCTGCTGCTGTTGTTGTTGTTGTTGTTGCTGCTGCTGCTGCTGCGCCTGCAGCGAGCCGTAGTTGGGCGCAGAGACGGGTCCGTTGAGCGCATAGCCCTGTGTGTGCTGTGGATGCTGAGGCGGCTGGTATGGCGGTGGCGGTTGAGTGGGCAATCCCGATGCGGCGCTGAACCTGCTCCAGCCGTACGATCGTTGGGTTGCAAAAGAAACAAACAAACTTTGACTTTATAGACCAGTTCGATGGAACCTCAAGATGTTATATAGAGTATATAGAGCGCATGCAAGGCATTCACAAGAGAGAGAGGCAACATAAGAGAGTCTCACACACAAACACACACACTCACACGCACACACATGAAACAATAAACAGCAATGAAAATTATAAAAATGAAAACTGACCCTTGCTGCTGCAACATATCGGTATGTAGTTTCAGCTCATCCGCCATGGAGCCAGCCAATTGATCAAACACCTGGACCTGCGCTTGCGTCAATGTCGTATTTGGATAGTCAACCGGAAAGCCCCAATCTGGCTCCAGGTCCAATGCGCGAATGGGACTCAAGCGTCCACAGGAACTGGCATTTGATGAGGCGCGCTGACGAAAATCTGGCGACAGTTGATAGCTGCCGCTGAACCGCAAAACGATATTCATAAATGTAAGGAAAGAAAGCACGACGAAGGACAACAAAAGAAAAATAAAAAAATCAAATTAAAAACATTTCAATAAAAACGAATGTAAAGGAAAATAATAATAATATAATAATAATACTTATATATGAACATCATAATGCTGAAATACACTTATCTGCTATGCCTCTTTCATCAAAAATCAATAATAAATTAGCTTAATCAAATATTTAATTAGGCAAATGGAAAGCCTTTCATGTAACTAAGACTAGAAGCGAGCATTCAAATCTACTTAAATAAAATCTATATTAAAGCAGAAACAGGTAAGTTGAATATTGAAACAAGCTAAGCTACTTTAACAACATGCAATTCCTTAAGAATATTATTTAAGTTAATATTATTTGAGTTTGAATATAATGCTGAAATGGAAAAGCCTGAAGTAACTTTAAAAGTAATAAGAGCCACTAATAAAAAGTAAAAATTTAAAATTCTCTTCTTTTTTTATTCTCTATATTTCCAATGATTTTTATTGAAATTGACAAATTCTATTGAACAATTAACTGTTCTTGATAACTTTAAGAACTGTTAGAAATAGTTTTAGACTCTACTTTCATCAATTTTTATACATACATGGTTCTATTTGTAGACCTATATTTCAGCAGTTCAAATACACCCAACAATGTATAAGCCACAATGTTTCCTAACCCAGGATAAGAACAGAAACAGACTATCCTATTCCTATGCCAACTCGAAATAGTTTGCCACAAATACATCCCAACTATTAGAGATAAGAATACCATGTAATTCCATGTAATACATAAAAAGGACAGACACATTAAAATCAGTTCGAATTTTTGTCCGCTAAAAATAAATGTCTCCATATTTAAGCTGTTTATCGACAACATTTCAAGTATTTTATATTTATATTCGCATACATATGCTCAACCTGGCTTTTGAGCATGGATCACAATTAGCTTCTGCTCCTCTAACAATATTGACTGGAACAGTTTGAACTGCTCAGATTTTATTATATATATATTGTATATCTATTGCTCTATCTATCTCCCATACAATATATAAACTTTAAGTACAAAGAAAATACGAAATTATCTTATTCAATTTGATCTGTTTGCTTCTTCCAAAGAAAAGCGGACCCACCCTATACATTTCGACTCATTAGAGGAACTGAATTAAGCTAACTCTACCTATAAGACCGATGCTATTTTTCTTTTCGCAGTTGCAGATATATTTAATAAATATAAAATTATATTCTATATATCATTAAAGTATATATTGTATACACTATGTATATAGTGTATATACTTATGTATAGTTTTGCTCATGAAATGAATAGTGCTGAACTATAAGAAATATATGATATATGCATATCTAATCAATTTAGATTTATATAATTAAATTAGCTATAAATTAGCTATATTGCTGTAATTCCAGATAATATCAAATAATAAAAAATATGCAAAACTACTTAAACTGCATTCTTAATTCAAAATCTAGGCTACTGTTCAATGGATCTGGTTTCAGGTCGGCCTCAATAGTTACCTGTGCAGTGGACTCTCTGGAAAGTGATCGAGCCCCTCGCTGACGCTGCTGCTCGGCGAGGGCGTGGCATCGTTGAGGCCCACAACGCCGGCCTGTCGCAGCGCCTCGACGCGCTTTTTGGCCCGGCCGCGACGCTTCTCGTAGCGCGATGTCTCCATGGAGGCGGCGCGGCGTCGCACCGACTTGCCCGGCTTGGCCTCCGGATTGAGCATCCACCAGGATGATTTGCCGGTGCCCTCGTTCTGCACGCGCATGAAGCGATTGTGCAGCGACAAATTGTGCCTGATGGAGTTCTGCAAAGGAAAAAGACGTGGAAAAACCGAAAATTAGTTAAGCTGCGCCAAGTTCTGCTTCGTTTTGCTTCGTTGTCTTCGCTGTCTTCGATTCGCAGAAATCGCAAATCTAAGCAATTCAATTCGAGACGCGCCACGCCGCTGATGTAACGACAATTTGTAAGCAATTGCGTTAGCTTCCTGCCAAAGGGAAGGATGATGAGGAGATGGGGGGACGTGAGGGTATGTGAGGGGTTAAGGTCTTGTGCTACGTTTCCTTTTCCCGGTTTGCCATTCAATTGTCTGACGACATTTTTATGGTTTTTTAGAGCACACACACACACACGCACATACAGAAAGAGAGAGTGAGTGAGAGAGAACTCGCTCTAATTGGAAGACGTCTTCACTTGGCTGTCGTCGTTCTGCCGCGTTGTCAGCGCCGTTGCCGTCGCCGTTGCCGTCGCTGTTGCCGTTGCTGTTGCCTGTCGCTTAAGCTGTCAATTCATATTTTATAACAATAGTCATAAATATCGTCATGCGCAACGTAATGACAGCAAACTCGACGAACCACACAGAACGAACTAAGCGGCGAGACTAGCATCGACCTGCCAATCTCTCTGTTCCCTTCCCTCTCTTTTACCCACTCTCCCTCTCTCTGTCACTCTCTCTCTTCCACTCGGTTGAGGTGCAACAAAAAATGAAGAAAAAACCAAGAACAATTACAAACCAAATAAAATAAAATAATCAAATACATTTTAGTGAGGATTTGTCATCGATTACAATGCTAGAGTGGGAGAGAGTGGGCAGGAAGTGTGAGCGCTAATCGGGAGTACCTGACTATAAAATACCTTTTGCTATGTTTATTCTCTTAGGCAACACATGCAATCCCACACCTGCAACGAGTGAGATCTCTTTGTAAACAGAACCCATTGAGATTTCGGATGCCTCCCCTAAGTCCGGAAGCAGCGCTTACACAATCCTTGTTCGCAATACGTTCATCAATCATACGATTTATAGTAATTCGCTATATAGACCACAGTAGGCCTGAGTTTCTAATCTGTAAAGTCTTATAGAAGCTAATATTTGAATTTTCAACTAATTTCCTATTCCAATTTCTCATATTTCGATTCCCGCAATGCTTGCGAAACCTATACTATATAATAATAATTTATAATTATATAGTCTAATCTCTAATAATAATTTATAATTAATAATAATAATATAATAATGGTATAGATAATATATATAATTATATAGTATAGATCTCTCAAACATTGCGGGAATTGAAAGTAAACCCTATTCCCCTATATAAGCAGTGGTGGCCATAGAGATCTATAGTAATTCACGTATCGAATTTTGAAATTGACATATCAACTAAAAAATGTTTTTATTGTTAAATCTAAATGTATATTTTACAGTCCTTTCCTCTAAATACTTACTTGAACTTCAGTAATATCCATTACAGCAAGACTTTAATTTTTTAATAAGTTAAGCACTTGATAGGACTAGACTCAGAGTTCTATAGCGAATTTCAATAGGCTCTACTTAGCACACACACTCAATCCAATATGCTCCTTTCACTAAGTAAATAAGTATTGCAATAAAATAAAAATATATCAAGTGAACACGCTCGAGTGATACGCGGTATCCAAAACTAAATGTAGCATTACAAAACTAAACTAACTGTAAACGCACAGAGTCAGATCCACTACCAAAACCAGAGCCAGAGCCAGAGCCAGGCCACAGATTCAGATTCCAAACAAAACTCAACTTCGATTCAAATTGCGATGCGTCGCGACTTCAGTCGGCACATTGGCGCCATTTATCACCGTTTTGCCCCCAACACACACACACACACACGCGCGCACAGATACATACATGTGTGGGTGGCCAAACTAAACCTGTGCACAGACGGCTGACAACAGACGGCAGACGACCGACTGCCAGTTAGGGGCAGACAGCAGCAGCAACACCGGCTGCGCGTTCAGACCTTCTAATACTTTTTTTTTTTTTTTTTGGTGCGAGTCAAAAACTTTTACTTGGCGTCCTGTTGGCGTCTCCTGGCTACATCGTAATGACATTTCGGTTTTAGTCTCACACTCTCATGCACAGAGAGAGAGAGAGAAAGAGAGACAGTGAGAGAGAGAGAGAGAGAGAGAGAGAGAGAGTTAGAGAGAGAGAGACACTCATTTGTCACTTTACTCTTTCTTGGAGTTTGTTCCTTGCATAAAGTTATCATTTTTATTTAAATGCCTTAAGTGCCCTGCCCTGCCCTGCCCGCCCCAGCACCGTCCTCTGGCCTCATCTTTGCCATATAATTTAAAGAGCTTAACGTTTTTATTATGCTAATACGCCCAGATCAAATTATCTGGACAGGCAACAATCTATTTGCGCATAAACATGCATAAATTAGTTCAAATTAAGTTTCAGACATATCTGAAAGCTAAAGGCTACAGACTTAACTCGACTTAACTCCCACATTCATTACACTCGATTGGGTCGAGGGAATATTAAAGGGGTATATTGAATTTGGGAAAATGTTAGCTGTAGTAGATGAAGTATTGGTAGTATTACTTTAGAGTTCTAGCTAGAATATCGTCTATTCTATTCGATACTTTTTCAGGCAGTGGTATCGGAGTATGTTGACCTTGGGAAAGGTTTAACTTGGCTATTTTGCAATCAATCTTTATCTAGTTCTAGATCTCTCTATTAATATGTGAATCAAATGAACATTTAATCTGCTCATCGAAATTCAAATCAAAGTCTAAAATGTGAAATTCTTAAATTCGCAAGTTTAATTCGATTAAAGTTTGGGCAACTCATGGGCACTTCGTGTCACGACGCGTCGCCGGCACGATTCCGCTGTCAACTTGACTTTACTGCCATAAAAACCTACACGAGCAATGCTAACAAATGGCATTTATAATTTATGGCACACACTTCATTGAATATTCATAAACTCGAATCTGGCCGAATGACTGCGAGCCGAAAAGAACGATAGAAAAAAATTCAATTCATCTAACTAATTGGCGCTATAAAATTTTTGGAATATATTTCGGCTCATATATATAGAAAAGACTTTGAGACTTCCAACGAAAAAGAAAAAAAAAAAGAGAAGCAAACTGCGACCACACGCTGAGCGAATCGAGCTCTTAGAGATTGGCCTGGTAGGAAAGGCAAGTTACCAAGGGAGCTGCATTACGTACATCCTGGCAGGGGCGAAAGTGAGATGGCGCAGCAGTGGGGGAGGCCTTACAGTGCGTATGTGGGTCACACTCGAGGCGAACGCCGCCCCCCCGCCCAATCGACACACAAATATGAAAAGAAAGAGCCTGGCCTGAAAACCAGCAAATCAGAAAAGAAGCAAAACAAGTAAGAGAACTTTAATCGGGCCTGATGGACTTGGAGATACCAACACTTTACATATTCACGATAAGCAGGAAATGGGATCCTTAAGGCAGATAACATGAATATACACTCTCTAATTTCATACTGGCATACAGGCATGAATACAGTAGTAAAACACTCTTATACGAGTTGATTTCTGTATAAGAGCTTAAGTACTCTTATACAGAAATCAACTCGACTGTGACTATGTGATCAAGAATTGATTGTATACTCTTATATTCACAAACTCTTATAGTCTAGTCGTATAAGTATGTTACCTTCACGTCTAATACATTCAGTACAATTATGCGCCTCACTTAAATACCCATGTACTCTTATACTCGAATTGACATATACACCAATGCTCTTATACATTTCTCTAATGTATGCTAATAGTCCTATGCCCTATTAGTCTTATACTCAGACACATCCATACTCCTCAAGCACTTATAAATACTTCTTATACCGGAACAGACAACTTTAATTCGTGCACTGTTATGTTCATACATTCTTATACTCGAATATAATCATAATACTCATGTAATCTAATATTCTCTCATTTGAATACTCATGCATTCACATTCATATAAAGTCTTATACTCACATTCAAACAAACACTTATAATACTTTGATACCCTTGCAATCGTCTGCTATCTCCTATACTCAGACTGAAATCATCTTCACAGACAGACAGACAAACAGAAGAAGAGCTCGACTATAGCTTCATCTGATCGGCCACGCCCACTTCTGTCTTCTACACACATTGTGCAACCAATATACCCCGCTCAGCCATTCACCGTTCAATCAGCATATGAATCAAAGGAAAAGCATAAACTACAATATATGAAACGCCAGCTCGATGGCTTCATTGAATTTGCTTGCAACAAACACAAATAGGCGAAATTCTGAAATGGAAATTTAATACGTATATGAGCACAAGTCCATTTGTCGCCAAGGATATTCGCACACACACCAACACACACACACACACACACACACGCAGAGAGTCGCATGTCCTTTTGTGTACGCACACAATTAATGTGCACCGAGCGTGAATTACAATGGAACATCATTCCCCGGCAAATCGGTTGCCTGGCATCTGCCCGGCCCTCACGATTTGACCCACTTATGCAGAAATAGTGAAAGCTGCCGATGCCAATTACATTTATTAGAGCACAGCTTTTTTTCTATATACATATATATAATTTTTTTTTTTCTGCCTTATTTATTAGTCAGGCCGAGCAGCGCTCTGATTCATTTCTCTATAATTTATAAGAGTAATTGGTCCAACGTTGAAGTCGGCCTCTGTTTGGGGTCGCAGGCGCGCACTACAATATATTAAATCTACCCAAGCGCGCTTCATTTCACCCAAATACGCATTCATACCCATTTTTGTGCCCCTTGAACTCGTTGAGAATGGGGTCGATGCAGTTGGTAACTAACTGAAGGAAGTCTAGGCAATTCCAACGCGAACTCATCAACCTCAGCATATGTCCACAACCAGATCAAAGTGAAAAACCTAAGTCTCCGGGTATTCGCTAGTCGTGCATACCCCGCTAGAACCCTCTGACTTGAATTTTTGGCTTGCCTAGCAAAAGGCTGCCCATGCTGGGGTAGATTCCCCTCATTCCATTGCTCTGGTACCCCACATGACGCGAATATACGTAATGCGCCTTCATCCCAAACATCAAATATGCATATTTCATATTTCAGATATCGCGGGGCGCCACAAATGACAGCATGTGGCACTAAGTGCGTCCAACATGCAACGCACTCGAGCCACAGAGCTAAGTCAAAGATATACTCATAGACTGGAACGATGAATTAAACAATTTTGAAGGAGTAAGTTAAAGCACAGTAATTATTATCAGGTTTCGTTTAGTATAGACTCAGATCTATATATAGATCTCTATATCCATGTATCAAATGCTAATGAATGATATGGCATATACAAATTATAAGCAGTGGCAAATTGTTGTCAACGGGGAACACCCGAAAGCAAATGCCAGTTTCGACTAGCAACAACTAAAAAAGGAGAGAGATGTATATCTATATGGGATGTATGTATGTATGTATATCTATGTGTATCCGTATAAAATAAAAAATAATAAAGAAATCGCGCTCGAATGCTAAACAGCTGCAACAATTCTCACAGACAAATCAAATGAACCCAACGCGCTGAACTCAACACAAAAAAAAAGTAAAACGGGGGAAAAAGGAGAGAAAAAAAAAGATTATTCGCATTTAGATGTGAAATTGAGATATAAATTTTGAAACGACACTGCATGCTTGGCTCTCCAGGTAACTAACCACCCACACCTCCCCCACGAACTCAGCCACTCCCCTAACTGCTGCACGCTATACACCAGTTGCCCCAATCGAGCCAAGTTCAATGCATTTAAAAATTTAATGGGCTCTACTTCAGTCCACGTTTGGCAATCCAATTCGATTCAATTGTTTTAGCCAAAAGCTGTAAACACTTTGCCCCGAAGACTAAACAAATTCTTTCTGTATCCATTAGATAGCCGAAAAAGAAAGAGAACAAAAACAACAGCGAATCGAAGGCCTCCGTCTGGAGCAGCGCTCGCGCGCCTGTTTATGTTTACTTCAGTCTAATTAATTGTTTAAACATTTCTTATGCCTGCTACCCACTGAAAGTGACTGAAAATGGGATAGATTGATACGCATACGGGCAAAAGAGCGCAGATCTCGCTCACAAAATATGCAGATTTTTGCATTTACTCTTAGCTCAACTCATTGAACTCGGAAAATGCAAGAGCTAAGGACTTGAAATTTGAAGTAGATATTATTGCACACCTAACGCAGTAAAAACCTAATACTTCATAAAGAGGACTCAACTCTTTTTTTAAATATCGCAAGATATCGGTGTTTCTGCTTTCTTATGTATAACTCGAAAACCCTTGAAGGTAATGAATCTTAATATGATATATAGAGCTGCCGATTGTAAGTACATATGGTGAATATTCACTTTCAGTTATCTCTAATCCTGATATGTTCGAATTCCTCATAAGATGATCCAATATTGTATTACAACCATTTCTATACTTCTACTACTATTTTACTACTACTATGATACTTAATCCTAGGGTATCTCGACGTAAAACATTTCAGAACTTCTGTTTTTTGCAATCCATGACTTCACACGATAGGCTCTCTGTAATTTGACTTTTGTGTTTATCGCCTGGCTAAGTACAAACATCGTACGATCAGGCAGACCATCAGCATCAGCACCAGCATTTGCATTTCCAATTTCCAATTCCCATTAACTTTGCTTTTGACACCTGCCATTAATCGCTTGGCCATTTGTCATTATCAGACTATAGGCCTCATCATGACTAATGGTTCATTATGTCGACCTTATTATGTCTATGCTTTCCCACTGATATGTAATGAAAGCTGATTAGATAATCACCCGCAAAAAATGACCTATTCCAATTGGATACACGCACACGCACACACACACACACACACGCATAGACACAAATCGAGTTAAAGCTTTGCATATCTAATAAAGTCTCTTTAAGACCCAAGATATTGTAAATCAATATTTGGGCAATTTTATTGTATCAAAATATGATTTGAGGCCTGCGAAACTTGAGCAATGGCAAAAGTTCGTGCTCAACTGCGACTATCAAATTGGCCTCTCTCTCTCCCTTCATCTGTCCGTCCATCTGGTTCGCCCCCAAACATTAAAAACTTGGACAAATATTGTTAAGATATGCGTACATAAAACTAGCAGCATTATCGAGCCAATGATGATGTGATGATACGGCCATGACATCAAAAGCAAAAGTTTTTCGCAGCACATACATATTTGTATGTATATGTATATGTATATGTATATGTATATGTATATGTACATGTATATGTATATGTATATGTATATGTATATGTATATGTATATGTATATGTATGTGTGTGTATATAACTATATATACATATTTACTTCGGTTTATGCCTTGTGGGGGTAATGGGTAAGCGGGGTATATTGCTTCCATTTACATGTATGAGAAAAGCGAGCAAAGGCATAGCTGATGCAACTGTGCTGTAGAAGATGAAGAGTATAAGAGCTTATGAGTATAAGAGATGCTACACAAGTGCATGAATTGAGTAAGTGTCTAAAAGGAACTCAGCTTAAGAGTTGAAGACTATAATAGAAGAGTATTAATGTGAAAGTATATATAGTATAAGACTTCTCTGACTTGAGAGTAAAATATAAGACTGAGTCAGTATAAGCATTATAGCTATAAATTAAGAATTGTAAGCGCAAGAGACTTAAATCCGTTTATGAAGACATGGGATACAAACATACCAAGTTTACTTCAAATTATCTACAACTTTCATATAACCCATGTCAGTCGATATCAAAAGCTAGGTATCTCCTAGTCAGGCACACTTCTCTTCACTTCAGGCACTCCTTCTCCAGTTTTCTTTTTGGTAACTCTGCAAAGTTTTATGAATTTGAGTTGGCGACAAAGCCAAAAGGAAAGTTTGCGATTAATCGCTAAGGCTGTGGCAGTGGCGCCCTAAAGGCAGCGCCTAACGGAAACAGAAATAAAGCCGGAAGCAAACTATAACGGAAGCTGTACGCTGAAATGCCCAATTGCAGCTGGAATCAATTGCACCTGCACGAGGCTTTAAGCCAAGCAGAACAGAGCAGAAAAACCACCAAAATGAAGACTCATTCTTAAATTGGTAACAAGTAATGCGTGTGTGTTGGTGTGTGTGCATGAGTGGGTGTTTGTGTGTGTGTTGGTTTAGTATGTTAGTCTGTCTGCCTTTGGTAGTGCACTCCATAAACAGTTCATAAGTGTCGCGCGTTTTGTCTCGATGGCAAGCTGAATGGCCAAAATGTCCTGCAATACAATCAGCCAAGGGCCAAGCACAACAAGTAGCGAATGCTCATGACTATGCCCAGCCAAGAGATACCCTGTAACCTAATTTTTTTAATATGATAATATGCAGAGAAGGGGTATGTACTTTCCATGTACATATATACTCTATAGAGGTCTGCTCTAGTTCCCTCATTAGATATAGATAAATGTATATACGCGCCTGATTCAGCCTCTACCTAGTACATAGTACTTCCCTCTACTCTAGCCAATCCACCCTATTAAAGCATCTGCCATGCATTCAGGGTATATGAAGAAAAAACTTTGCCCATTCAAGTGGCTACAACAACAGCAACAACAAAATCAAGCCAAATTATGTACAATTTGTGCGACGCCGAGGACATTGCCCCAAACAAACAAAAATAAGAAGAAGAAGAAGCAATGTATGCAATCGAAATGTTAGCGCATTGAATTGAGCTGCTTGCCACAATTTGCGGCAAGCAGATTGTCTGTACGAGTTTGTCTGTCCGTTTGTCTGTCTGCTTATGGCAGTTGATGACATTCATTAAGTACAGTAGTAACTCGCCATGCACTGCACAAATCCTTCACTCTGCTGCTTAAGCTGCGCCCGCTGGCCAACGCTTAACTCTTGATTGATTATGTGGCAACATTTTGTAGCATATATAGTTTCAAGAGTTCGGCTTAAAGCCTCTGGCGGGTCAGCTACATATTGCGTCTTCCACTCAAGCGAAATTTATGAACAGCTTCGGCTATTTAAACTGATGAATGTCTGTCCGTGTGATACAGCGGAGCTACCGAATTGCAGCTACGCTGGTAGTTCTCCACACGTTTAGCGTCAAGTTCATAAAATGTATAATTTTATTAGCCTCCGACAGAGCTGGGAGCAGTACCAGGCTACTTAGTGAGGCCACAGCGCAGCTTTAGCCAGAAAAAAGCTAAAAATTATTGCCAATTTTACTAGCGTTAACTGTGCTTTAAGCCTATAGAACTTGTAGGTAACTCTAACTGAAGATTACCTCAATTGCATATATATTAGTATGTATTCCTGATTCTATAATCTGTATCTGGCTCCAATACACTTTTTCCCAATCGAGCACAGAGAAATGAAACCCAATTGAATTCATATCAAATTTACAAGTTTAGCTTGCTTTCAGCTTTGAGTAAAAAGGCTAAATGGGCAGCACTGCTCGGCAATCCAGTGCGTCACATATGACCCACACATTCATCATCATCATCAGCCAAAGGCACATAAAACTGTATCTTACACCAAAGTTTTTATTATTATATCTCTTGCTCCACCTCTTCCACTTTGACTCTCGTCCTCTTCCTCTCCCTCCTCCTCTCTCCTTATTTCACAAATTTTGTTCACCAATTTTTATTATCGCTTTTTTTTTTGTATTATTATTGCATTAATATTTATTACTGGTAGCAATTTCAAGCCCCTCGCTCTATCGGATAATTTCTCAATAAAATTTTAATTTATTTTGTCATTAATTTTGTTTTTTGTCTTAATTCTTTATCTTCTTTTGTTATGTTTCGGAACGAGTTTGGAAGTACGTTTGCCTTCCACTAATGCATTATTTATAATTTTGCAAAGTTCATTAAATGCCAAACTTTTTTATATACTCTATAATATATATAGACTACTCTCTGGATTTAATAAAGAAGAGAAAACATGCTGCGAAAGAGAAGTATTCAAACGAGTGTTCAATCTCTATCTATATCTCAAATCACTGAACTGATATCAAAATATCTATTTCAGGAAATTGTATAACAGTTAAGGAAATCCCATAGAATAATGCTCTAATACTCATAATCTGAAGTAGTTATCCTATTATACTAATATAATAATATTCTACTCTTCTGTTAATACTTCACAAATACTTCTACTTGCCCTTTCTCCTACCTTTTACTCATATATCATACTATATCAAATCTCACACACATAATCAACAATTCTCTTCAACTCTTATATGCTATTCCTTTACATTGAGTTCTTATACAGTACTACACTTATACTCTTCAATACTACTACTGCTCATAACATCTTATACTCTTATACCATAATACTCATACATAGACAGATACGGATAGGTAGCACTGCTTGGCGCCTCATCAATTCGGCAATTGACCTCATCTAGACCTCATCTAGCTCAGTAACGTCTCCATCCACCTGTAACATACACCTGCAACACAAACAGCACAAACACCTCATTTTCAACCCCATTCACGTGAAGGATGTGTGCCTGAACACGTTTTCAAATTACGCTTTCAACACCCACTCAACGCCTTTTCCCCCTTTCTGCATTGATGCCCTATAATTCACCAAAAAACAAGTAAGAAAGCTCTAGTCGAGACTGCTCGACTACGAGATCCCCTGAACCCTTGGAGTGCTAGCTATTTCAATAATTTTTCGCGTCTTTCAGCTTACACAAGAAACACACACACATACACAAACACATACACATACAAGCACCCACGCATAAACACGCATGGGCTGCAGTGTGCGCTTACTATGAGAACTTAATTGTTTAATAACTTTTTTTGTGGACGTACGATCTTCATGAAACTTTCAGATTATGATTATAACATGAATATGCATGTAATTGCCAAAGCACAAGTCTCTAGTATTTGAAATACGCGTTTTACAAAAGTGAGGGTGAGGGGGTGAATTTAGAGGTGGGGGGTAAATTTTAACAAAAACCGAAATTGTATAAATTGCATATAAGCATACATTCAAAATTTGGAGACTCTAGCAATAAAGATGTAGAAGATATAATTTTATAACTGGTTTTCGATAAGGGTTTTCATCGATAAAAAAAGATCGGGATGAGTTATCGAATTTTAATGATAAACTCGATATCCGCGCTGTAATTACGAACATTTTACAAAAAATTTGAAGTCTCTAGCTCTTATATCTTCGGAAATCGACGCGTTCAAACATACGGACAGACGGACAGACGGACAGACGGACAGACAGACAGACGGACAGGGCCAAATCAACTCAGCTCGTCACCCTGATCAAGAATATATATACTTTGTGGGGTCTGCCACGCCTCCTTCTGCCTGTTACATACATTTCAACAAAACCATTATACCCTGATTTCCCATTTTCAATGGGTTCAGGGTATAAAAAAAAAAAAAACGCAAATTGCGCACTTCAGCTATATATAGACATATATATATTTATATATACATACTTATGTATGTCATGCTGGCTGGGACTGCCAGACACTTGAGAATGCGAAACGATATTTGGCGCATAAATCGTGCAACACTCAAAAGTAGCTTTATTTTACATTTTATGGCGAGTGCCAAGCAAAAACGAGTCCGGATACGAGCTGCACTTGGGCATTGACCGACTGCAGGATGCTCGTTCAGGATAAGGAAATAACTAAATTGATTCAAAAATCGTTGATTTCTGATTAGAGATATTTTTTTTATAATTGATCTAACTAAGAAGAACTAAGAATTGATAGATATAGATATAATAATAGATAGATCAGATTACCTCTAGTTGGCACAAAAGACTGACAGCAAACCAATATACCCCATTTGTCGTTTTCTGAACGCGTATAACAATAAATTTGATTTTACGGCCTAAAGCAGACGTTGGCGTTAATTGGTGCAACAAATTCGTGCGTTCCGTTAAAAATTCCACTATTTCGTTTCTACTCGTGTCGAGTCAAAATAGTGCAACAAATGCCACTAACCTCAGACAATACAAAATCAAGTGCGACGCAATTAGAAAATGAAAAACGACTATACAAAATCTATTGCGTCTTATGATCCTAAATAGATATGGAATTTAGATTCGCACAGATTTTTACAAGTACTCACATAGAATAGAATAAAATAGAATATTAAAATATGAAAACAACAGAATTTGTTTGAAGTAGGATTTTCATTAAATTAAATAGTGAAAACTTCATTGTATAGCTATAACTGCTATCTAAAATTAATAATACTATGTCTTCATATATTATATATATTAAACTTGTACAACATTCATATTAAGAACCACCACAGTTACGTCCTATCTCATATCTTATGTATACATGTGTTGAGTCTACAGATTAGATCCCATCTTATACCTCAATCAGAGATTTCATCAGAAATTCGACCAAAAATCATGATGCCAAGAATGATTTTCAGTTTATTATCTGCACGCGATTCCAAAATCCACCATTTTGTAACTGTCAATAACGGCAATGGCCAAAAGCTTAGGCTGCGCTGCTTTAGATTCCAAACGGCACATATCATACATAGATTAGATAGGCTAATCAATTTACTATGCGCATTTATATTTTAAGCTTAATTAGTTAAGATAGTTAATTTAGTGGGAACTATAAAAATGTTAATAAATTACTGTAACGAAAACTAACACGAAAAAAAAGTAAGAGAAAAAAAAGCACAATAAAAACGGAGGCACGGCTGCTTCCGCGTCGCCATCGCCGCCATCGCCGCCGTTGCCGCCATTGCCAATGCTGCTGTTGTCGCTGCTGACGTCGCTGTCGACAGCGTAAAGTGGGCGTGTGACAGGCGAGCCGTCTACTACGCAATTGCCGGTACAGTTAGACGACGACGTCGACGACGGCAACGACGACAAGAGCGACAGCGACATATCAGCAGCAGCATATTTGACAACAATAACAATTGCAAGAACAGAAGAGCATACAACAACAAAACTATGCGGCAGCCTGGTAAAGAGGAAAAGAGAGCGCGTGAGCGAGCTAAATAAAGATCAGAAGAGTTCGACAAGAGGGGCCTGTGCAAGGTTATTATTTATTTATAAATAAGTATTATAGATGCGAAAACGCACTTGCCAAAGAGGCAATGAGCGACAGATCTCGCGCTATCTTTTGTTCAACTCTCGTTCACACTCTCCCTCTGCTTCTCTCATCCGATCACTCTCTCTCTCTCTCCCTCTATTGTACAATTATTCCAATATTTGCACGTTTCATTTTATTGCATTTGCCAAATGTAAAAGAAAACAAAAATACTGTTTTCTGCTTTTGCTTTGTACACACACACACCCACATACATACACACAGTATTATTTTTATTGTGTGTTGAGCTTGTTATTGTTTTCTTGTTTCTTGTTATTGTTTTACAAAATGCGCCGCTAAATGCATAAATGGAGCTGGGCTAAGCAGCGCTAGTTAAATAGCGTGTAAAAAAACAAATATTTTTGATTGTTGCTCTCTCTCTATCTCTCTCTCGCTCGCTCGCTCTCTGCTACTGCTGCTCTCTTTTCTGGTTCTGTTGTTGTTTTCTACTGCTGCTGCTGCTCTCTTTCGTGTTGTTGTTTGCATCAGGCTGGCTGGCAAGCTTCGCCTACGATTCTGTGTTTGTTGTTTCTTGTTTGCATGCTATCTCGCTTTATTTTGTTGCCATTTGATAAAATATGCAAGAGCGCGCGGCAGCTGCAGTATTTTTATAATTTTTTTTTCTCTTTTCACTTTATATTTGCAGTTTTCGCTAAGACGCAGTTCGACTCGGCACATGGCCACGCCCCTTGCCGCTGCACCCGGCGCCTGACAAGTGGCTGCTCCAAGTGTCAAATTGATTACGCAAACGACATTGGTTAAACGCAGTTAATGAATGGAATTACTTAAGAGGGGGAGGAGCAGGGCGGCAGGGCAGGGCACGGTTTATTGCATTTTTATTTACATTAATGAACTTTCATTGGTCTTTAGTAATGCACATATAAAACTTCTCTAGATAAGTGCTTTGACAGCCGATTTAACTTAAGCGCTATTCTAATGACATAACGGGGATTATAAGCAAAAGTAGTAGAGTATTAGATTAGAAAATTGTACGGATTGATGTAGAAATGCACCTCCCGCGGCTTACACTGATAAAAACGAATGTCTCATGCACAAAAACAGCTGATAATATAGATGAATAGGAAATTACAATGACGATTACATAGATAACAAGCAAGAGAGTGATAGACAGAGGAATAGAGAGAATGGAAGAAAAAAAGAGAGAGAGAGACAAGAATAGGCTTTATAGTATTTCTATAGAATTTTCCTCATTTAATTAATACATTTCAGCTATAGAAACTATACAATATTCAGTCAAAAATATATGTATATAGGTATGTTTAATACTTGTAGAACCAACGCCAATAAAGAATACACACATATACAGGTATACCCATACACACATACATATACATATGCTTATATTTATAAACCCCTAACAAACGTGCGAGTTTTTTCGTTCCTTATATATATACATATATTTTTCAAGCAAAATCCACAAAAAAAATACTCATTGACGAGCACTAAGAAAACTTGGCACAGGTTCAATGGCCAAATGTTGCACCGTGGGTGCTAAACACATATTTTCTAGCAAAAAGGAAAACTAAATTTAACTTTAGTATATGAAGGCAATAGCGGGAACTTTTATCCATAAGATCAGGTAATTGAATTTTTGCTTCACTCTTTGGCCATGCGACCCACTGTGCTTCATTTTGGCTTAAGCAGAGAGAACGTTGAACGTTGCCACAGACCACGAAGACAAATTTAAAATTCCACAAATGTCATTTCAGTATTTTTTGCTTTTATTGAAGAGGAAGCGGCTGATGCGAAGGTGTTGCAATATGCCAGCATGCGAAGGTAGAAGAGGGGGGAAGGAGAGAGAGAGAGAGCTGAATAACAGAATGCAGAATGCAATAGAGGGAGAGAGTAGAGCGTTGGTCAAAGGAGGCGAGAATAGCGTTTTGGAGAGCAGGACAGACTCAGAAAGAGAGAGAGAGAGAGAGAGAGAGAGAGAGAGAAAGAGAAGGAAGACTAGGAGCAGCTCCAAAAGGAAGCAACTGTCAACTGGCAGTTGCTGTGTGCTGCATAAATTAGCCAAAAGCCGCGTAGAGGAAAGACTGGAAATAGGCAGGACTATAAATAGTAATGTGTGCATTTCCAGTTATACACTGAGCGAAATGCAACGAACTAAAACCAACAATTGTTCAAAGCTTAAGCAAATTTCCATATTTAATCTATCAAAAGAAATTAATGTTCTCTTACTAAAAGTAGTAGTGGCAGTAGTATATAGTACTCGTAGTAGCAGAAGCAGTAGTAGTAGTAGTAGTAGTAGTAGTTGTAGTAGTAGTAGTAGTAGTAGTTGTAGTAGTAGTAATAGTAATAGTAGTAGTAGTAGTAATAGTAATAGTAGTAGTAGTAGTAGTAGTAGGAGTAGTAGTAGTAGTAGTAGTAGTAGTAATAGTAGTAGCAGTTGTATTAGAAGTAGTAGTAATAGTAGTAGCAGTTGTATTAACAGTAGTAGTAATAGTAGTAGCAGTTGTATTAGAAGTAGTAGTAATAGTAGTAGCAGTTGTATTAACAGTAGTAGTAATAGTAGTAGCAGTAGTAGTAATAGTAGTAGCAGTAGTAGTAATAGTAGTAGCAGTTGTATTAGCAGTAGTAGTAATAGTAGTAGCAGTTGTATTTGCAGTAGTAGTAATAGTAGTAGCAGTTGTATTAGCAGTAGTAGTAATAGTAGTAGCAGTTGTATTAGCAGTAGTAGTAATAGTAGTAGCAGTTGTATTAGCAGTAGTAGTAATAGTAGTAGCAGTTGTATTAGCAGTAGTAGTAATAGTAGTAGCAGTTGTATTAGCAGTAGTAGTAATAGTAGTAGCAGTTGTAGTAGTTATAGTAGTCGCCATACTGGCAGCAGTAGTCACTATAAATAGCAGTATCAGAAGTAACCATTGTAAGTAGTAGTAGTAGCAGTAGTAGCCATTGTAAGTAGTAGTCACCATAGTAGTAGCACATGTAAATAGTAGTACCAGTAGTAGCCAGCATACGTAATAGTAGCAGTAGTAGCCATACTAGTATTTGCACGTAGTATTTGTTGTTGTTTCTTGTTTGTCGTTTGCTGCTCACTTCAGTTTTTGATGTTAAGTCGACTCGTGTTTCAATGCAAACTGCGTACTTTCTTTGCTCAATCAGCAGTTCGTTCAGTTTTCCATAGAACACGAATCACCCTCACATACTCACTCACACTTCCATACACCCATACACGCACACACACACACTCGCACACTCACTGTTGTTTTAGTTTACGTGGCATTTACTTTATCAGGCTCTTTTTAGATTTTGCCGCGTAATCGACGGCCAGAGAAAAGGGATCAAAACAAAAGTTAGACAGCCAGAGAGAACATCCGATCGGTCGACGACTTCCTCGAAATCTCCAATAGTCAGAAAATTATAAACAATAACAAAACTCGACGTTATAAGACCAACATCATCAAAAGATATGAAATGAGTAGAACGAGGTTTCGTATATCGCTCGATCAGCGAATTCTATTTAAGGTGTACGACAAACAGTCTAGACCAACAACTGGGGGAACTGGGAGTGAGTAGAATCACGTGCATGACGCACGGCACAACATGCGAATGCCCATTCGAAATCGAATTCGAACTCCAATATGATTTGAGTGTGAATTCTATGGAAAACTGATAAGACTTCCTATTAGACCCGCATTTAAAATAACTCTATTGACCACAACTTTATTAATGATTGCGTATTATACAAAAAAGTAATACTAATATTCCATTGAAATTCGCCAAGTGTGGAACAGAATTTATATAATAATTGAAGCAAATGTCATTGACCTTGAGCTAATTTGATAGCAGGCAATAATTACTATATGTAAATGTATATAAACATCTATCATAGATAACAATCAACAAGTATTTAAATTCGTTAACTGATTTGCAATTGCCGAAGCTCACCATATCGAAAAGTAAAACTTAAAGAGAAAGCGAAAGTTTTGAAGAACATCAAAGCTTGGATCGCCGTTACTCTCTCTCTTGCTTTGCGAGAGCGTGAGAGAATAAGCGTGTACGTGTAATTACTGTATTATTTACATACGCACGCATGTGAGAGAGGCAGTGAGTTGGCATTGCTTTACTATTTAAGTGTTGTGTGTGTATTGAGTCTGCCTACTTTTCTCTATTTACATACATACGTATATGTGTGTGCTCTATTTGCGTACGCATGAAACTCTCTGCGAGTGAGTGCAATTGCACTGCTTCCCACATATGCGCATATGTATATGTTGTTGCTAATGGCAATATCTGTGTGTGCGAGTGTGTGTGATTATGTGACTGTAACTGCTCTTCTATTTACGTATGAATGAATGTAAACAAAACGTAAAAAACGTTTTTGCTACTCAAAAGCGCATTAATTGCAACTGCCATGGACCACAACAGAGTGAAAGAGCGAAAGAAACATAAGAGAGGGAGATGCAGAAAGAGAAATGGTAAGCGAAACGAACATGTGTAATATTTCATGTATTTATTAAGTAACATGCACAACAAGTGGCAGCAACAATGCAAACACAGCAAACGACGATGACGACGTTGGCCACTGACCGACACACACACAAAGAGAGAAGCACACATAATAAACGACAAATTAAAAACGACAAGAAAAAGTAAACAAGTAAGCACAGCAAACAGCGCAAAAAAACATGTGAAAGAAAGATTGAAAGAGAAAAGCGAAGCACGGCATTTGAATGCTGTCTCTGTCACACCTCATCCTCACTCTCTTTGGCCATGAACTTGACCAATTTCTTTGTTTGCTGCAAAAAGCACGCAATAATCGTGAACCGGAACCGGAATCGTATGTTGGAACTAGTCAAATAAGGCGAAACCAGTTTATGTCGTGTAATAGCTTAAATGACATTGGGCGAACTTTTAATATGAGCTTGTTACAGTGAGCTCATGCAAAGTGAATTAGTGTTTGAACTAAATGAACTGAAGGGATATGTATTACATTTAATTGGCTTATCTTAACTGCTGAGCTGCATCAAGTACAGAAAAGACTTATCAATCTGCGGACTATCGTTAGATAACTAGTTGTAAAATAAATGAACTAGTTCAAGACATGAAACATATAATAGACAATCGTAAACTGGCAAAATCCTAAGAAGAATTCCCACAAGAAATCCATTAATAGTCTCATAGCACTCACCTTCCAGCCGGCGCTGCTATTCGAGTCGCCTTTGTCCTTAAAGTATGAAACATTTTGCACCATCCACTCGTAGATCTGGCTCAGAGTCAGGCGCTTGTCGGTGGCAGAGCCTATGGCATGCGTTATGAGATCGGCGTAGGATAGATTGCCCCAGGCATTGCGACGGGATGAGTTCTTTTTGGCTGCATTCGCGTTCTGCATGGCCTGCTGTGGATCTGTGAGTGCGAGAAAGCGAACGGGAATCAAGTGAGAATCGAGTGCAATCCTTGAGTGACTCGAGCCAAGTTGAGTTTGATTGAGTTGAGTTGAGTGAGAGAGAGACTTACCGCCGTTAGCCAGCTGCTGATTGCTGGCCTTGGTGCTGTCCAGCTCGTCGACGGGCTCGGGCCGTGGACAGGGCCAGGTGTTGGAGCGGGCGCGCGTTTGGGGCTCGAAGCCCCCGTCTGTGGGCAAGTCCCCAACTAGCTGGTCCATTTGCAAGCCGTTATCCGAACGGGGCAGATTCGGCCATTCCTGTGCAAAGTCATCCATGATGGCAAACAGTTCGTCCGGGAGTTGCAGCTTTCTGACTTTTCTCTCACAGCTCGCCCAACTCAAAGCTGTCAAGTGTAAGAAAGAGACGACAATAGAGTTCAGTTCAGTTCAGTTCAGTTGAGTTAGTTTCAATTGAATTGCAGTTAAATTGAGCTTTTATCAAATGAATTCCACCCTACCGCCCATACCCGCCCATTCAATCTGCTAATGCCAATTGTCATCGTTTGCGAATTCCATTAAATCATTTTATCATTAGACAAGAACACGAACTGGCTCTTATATCTAATGGCCCAGTCATTTCATTATAATACTCGCTTATGATTAACATAGACCGATACCCATAGAACTTCAACGTACTGAAAGGCTATATAGAACGAGTTAGAGCAAACTAGTTGGGAATGATTGATTAAGAAATACGCTAGAACTGCCCAGAACTGCTATGTAAATTGTTCAAAAACTTTTATTATGAAAGGATTTTGTATATCAAATTTTCAGAGCTGAATACTAAAAGCCTACTGCAACCGAAGGTATTATTTCTTATTAATCAAATATCATTCTATTCAATTCCTTAAAATTGTAAATATATAAACAATACATAAATATCCCTGAAATATTCATATTCACGCTAATAAAAAATTTACAAAGCTAATATACTCTTTTTTCCACACATGAATATTTATTCAGATTAGCTTCCATAATATTTAACACGTAAAACTAGGGAGAATACACGCCCTGTATAAGAGTATTTGTTAAAGAGCGTGTAAGAATATGTATACATAGAAATGTATGTATATATGTATATGTATATATATTTATGCTTGCGTATCTATTCACATAATCAAATGGAATCTCTCGCGATCAGAACTGACAATGGAACAGATGATAATGCAACAGATCTAGTCAAGAATGCATTACTCAATCAAGCACTATGAGGAATGAGCATGAAATTGGCGCTGCTGTAGTAAGTACATTTGGCATGCCATAGCCAGACAGAAAGAGATAGATGGAAAAAGAAGTATTATTATTAGGGTAAACAAAATAAAGGCCCCGAAATATTTCATAAAATATTTCTATCAATATAAATGTCATATATACATGTATGTATATATATGTGCGTCTGGCTGTCAGTATGTCCGCATTATCAAAAGTCTATTGACACTGGCCGCGCTGTCTGCATGGACACGCTGATAAGCCCCACTGAAGATTGACTGCAGCTTGACGAACTTTGCACGAATTTCAAATGTTATCTTCTCACTCACACTCACACTCGCACATACTCTCTATCTTTCTCTCTGTCCTTCGCATCGCTGCTTTACCCCCAAAAATTGCCCGCGGTTGTCTGCCAAGTCGCTTATCAGCCAAAAGCTTTGAACACAATTTAATTCCATTTTTCAACTCTCTTAAATTTCGAGCTTTAGCAACCGCCCACAGAGATCAAGAGAGACCACACAAAGTTTTGCGCTCATTGAGCGCTTTGGACACAAATTTCAAATGTGTGTGAATGGCTCTCACGCACTAGGCAAACAAAGAGCGCGCTCACACACACACACGCACAAACGAACGCGACGCAAAATAACGACCGTTAATCAATGCAAAAGTTTTTTCGTCAAGGAGGGTATAATTTTATTGTTGTAAGCTATGTCAGAAGGAGAAGGCGTGAAATATACTCTTCATGTATATATATATATATGTGTGTATATTATTCATCAGAGTCAAATTTTCAGTCCCAATTATTTGGATCTGTCCGTTCTTCTAAGATCATCATATAAGAGTGGTAGATTGTAGGTGTAGTCAACTCAAGTATACTATGTACAATCAAAAATTTGTTCCTTTCCAATAAATCGACTAAAATCGAAATTAAATCCAAATTGAAGCCATGAAATATCACAAGTAACCTTGATTTATTGGAGCATGCCCTACTATCCACTAGTCGTGCATACCCCATTTAATCAGCCTTAGGTGTTGTTATTAAGTTTCTTTTGCTGCTTAACATTTCTTTTGATTTTGTTTATGGTTCGCATAGGCCTAAGTCTATGTATACATGTGTGTCTCTCTCTCCCTCTCTCATTGTCTCTCTACCTGTGTGCGTGTGTGTACGTGTGATTGAGCATGTAGGAGGCGGCACCGCTGGCAATGGCGACAGCGAAATACCTTGAGACAGCACCGAGCACAGAACACGGAAGTGAAACAAACTAGAAAAAGGTTGTTCTTGTTGAGTATACGCCATGTCCATAAGAGAGAACGAGAGGGGTAGAGAAATTTTGAGTTCTTCAATTTTACCTGTGCTCAAAAAAAATTGTGAAATTTCCAAATGATTTTTAGCAAAATATTTTTTAAATTTTACGACTGTGAATAATGTGTTTCTTTTTAGTGGAAATTAGATTTCAGATTTTACATTCTCATTTTCACACCTTTACTTTAGCAGCTGGAATAGCCAGAAACACAGCTGAACTGCACCTCAAACTGACCTTAGACACAGCGCGAAAAACGAACGACCGAAATCAACAGAAACTAAAACAAAACGTAAAAAATACATTGAGCAAGATGTTTAATACTGTATATACCTATGTACATATGCATGCATACATATACCTATGTACATATGCATGATACTACATACATATGTACATCAATGCACACATACATACTGCCGTGTTCATGAAATTAGTAATGCTCTAAATTTTGGATAAGAAAATTTCGTGGTCAATCTGATATTTTCAAAACACGTCTATATACATTCATACATATTATGTTTGTCATTAAAACATCTACTAATAATTTGTCAACATCTTAATTGCTGTTCTGCCAACTATTTTTAGCTGCATCTGCAAAAAGCATTCACAATGGCTTTGCTATTCGAAAATAGATCACAAAACGTTCACACCTGACATATATGTCTATATGTAAATACATAAGGAAATACATACATACATACATTTACACATAAATCCATACATACATATGTACATATGCATGTGCATAGATCTAACGGGAAAAGTGTGCAAATTTGCGTCGCATGAGACAATTGGCTACTTGTTGCTGTTGTTGCCAGTTAGAGTGCAATGGGTGGCAATGAACGACTAGTAACTACCCTATACACCATGCAAATCGATGTCTAACATTTTCATCAGCTGCAGCATTCCATTATCAATTATCATCGATTTCCCGAAGTGAACTTGGTATAAAATCTACGTTTAATGCTTCATTGATTTAGTTTATACTTATATACCCTATACTCTAACAGACGGTGCCTTTTGCGTCTAAAAGATTTGAGAACAACAAACGTAAATACGAAAACAAAAGCAAAACAAAAACAAAAGGAAAAAAAGTTTGAACTTAGAATTTCGAATATGCTATTATTATTGCTGAGTTGATCTGATCTCGCTGCGTCATAGAAATGTTATTGTAATATTCTCAGCATCAGCCTGATTATCATTCAAATCAAATTGATTTTTAATAAAAATAAAATATTTTAATATTGTTTGTTTACAACTGACGACACAAGACAACAAAAAACTAGAACCTGTTCAAGAGACAAACTAAAGAGCAAAACGTATCAGACGTATCAGATATATATATAGGTATATATATATCTGGCCATATTACTACCTGCAAATGAGTCAGATTCATTGCTTAAAGTGGGCCGCGCAGCATCACGCAAATAGAATGAAAAGAGAATCAAAGACAGAGGCAAATAAAAACAAAAACAACAAAGTGTGGGCGAGAAATTAGCATCTGATATTTTAGGCACATACTATATAGTTAGTTCTATATCTGTGCATTACACAACAGATGATCGAATGCCCGAATTTGTCAAAAATAGAAACAGAAATACACCAAAGAAATTCCCAGAGGTGATTTTTTTTTTTTTTTTTTTTGCAGTTTTGCAATTTTGGCATTTTCAATGTCAAACAAACAAAAAGAAAGCAAAAGTTTGCGGCGACAGCAAACAGGTAAAAGTGTATCCAGTAGGCAATGAACGACTATCAGTTACCCTATAGACTGCTTGACTTGGCTTCCCATTCCACATTCCATTGAGCAACCTATTCAGTTGTATCCATTGAGTTTACTCAATGCTAACTAGAGGTTCCGAGGTGAACAGGCTCTCCAACAAACTGGTTCAAAAGCTAAATTGAATAACGGAAATAAGTCTATGCTAATATAATAATAAATCGATCTTAAGTGATACACAATTTTTTGAATTGGCTACAGCAAGCATGATCTGGTTCATTTATGAACTGAACAAAAAATCCCAAATGAAATCAGCGTTATACTTGAATATAGCCATGGCCAACTGGCAGTACAATGTTGAACTGGTTCCCTAATGAACTGGCTCGTTAAGACACTTCTTAGCCGTAGATTAGATTAGATTTTAAACACGATTCCATTAGATGGTTCAAGTTTTATTCAATATTTAGAAACATTCTATTAAATATTAATATCAAAAGTGATATATACACATATGTACCTATGTATATCTATGGCTACATCTATAACTTTATTCATATTTCATGACCAAACTCTCAATATCCCCTACTCAATGAGAGTAGAATGAAAGCCAAATAATGAAGGACGCAAGCAAAAAGAGTAATGGCAAAAAATAATACATTTTTGTTACGTAATTTAGCTAACAGTTGTTTTTTTCTCCCTCTCTCTCTCTCCCTCTCTTATTCACTCTCTTATGATATTCTTAAGAATATGAATATTAGGTACACACGCACACACACACGCATAAAATTTGATAAGCAAAAAACGAACATCTGAAAGAACAAAATTTATCTGCTTCTTATCAGAGTGAATCGCAACTTAACTCGGTTCGTTCTTTTTATACCCTGAACCCATTTTCAATGGGAAATCAGGGTATAATGGTTTTGTTGAAATGTATGTAACAGGGAGAAGGAGGCGTGGCAGACCCCACAAAGTATATATATTCTTGATCAGGGTGACGAGCTGAGTTGATTTGGCCCTGTCCGTCTGTCTGTCCGTCTGTCCGTCTGTCCGTCTGTCCGTCTGTCCGTCTGTCCGTATGTATGAACGCGTCGATTTCAGAAGATATAAGAGCTAGAGACTTCAAATTTTTTTTAAAATGTCCGTAATTACAGCGCGCATATCAAGTTTATCATTAAAATTCGATAACTCATCCCGATCTTTTTTTATCGATAAAAAACCTTATCGAAAACCAGTTATAAAATTATATCTTCTACACCTTTATTGCTAGAGTCTCCAAATTTTTAATGTATGCTTATATGCAATTTATACAATTTCGGTTTTTGTTAAAATTTACCCCCCACCCTTAAATTCACCCCCTCACCCTCACTTTTGTAAAAAGCGTATTTCAAATACTAGAGACTTGTGCTTTGGCAATTACATGCATATACATGTTATAATCATAATCTGAAAGTTTCATGAAGATCGTACGTCCATAAAAAAAGTTATTAAACAATTAAGTTCTCATAGTAAGCGCACACTGCAGCCCATGCGTGTTTATGCGTGGGTGCTTGTGTGTGTATGTGTTTGTGTATGTGTGTGTGTATGTGTTTGTGTATGTGTGTGTGTATGTGTATGTGTGTGTATGCGTTTGTGTATGTATGCGTGTGTGTGTGTGTGTATGTGTGTCTGTATGCGTGTGTGTATATGTATGCCTGTGTGTGTGTGCGTGTTTCTTGTGTAAGCTGAAAGACGCGAAAAATTATTGAAATATCTATTGCTCCAAGGGTTCAGGGGATCTCGTAGTCGAGCAGTCTCGACTAGAGCTTTCTTACTTGTTTTTTTTATTTTTTGTTTTTTTTGTTTTACCTCTAGCAGATGTTTTCATACTTCCTAACGAATGATGCTCGGATGATCCGAGTCGAGTCGCCTCATGTGATTTTATATATATAATATGTATATATGTATATATATATATATTATGCACGAAGCTCAGTTAGCCCCTTGCGCACATGGCCCAGGTTCAGTTACGTGGAAGTAAGAGAACGAGTCCACACACACACATACAGACACACACACACTCACAGAGATATACGCATAAAGAGATAGAGACGAATGCCTGGCATAACTTGTCAAACAGGATTATTAAGCAAAGTATGTCAGCGTTGGCTTTGCTTTAAAGACGCCATCTCAAGTGTAAGACAGAGCGAGAGAGGCAGCGGGAGTGAGAGAGAGCGAGAAAGACAATCAAAAATAACTGACAGCTGGTCAGCTAAAGGTAGCAGCAGCAGCAGCCACCTTAACTGGTCACCCAACTCCAGTTCACATGTAAATGATGCTGAGCCAGAGTCTCTGGTCTCTGATCTGGCTGATCACACTTGATCGAGCGACCTTTTTCCATTTATTGGGCGAGAGTGAAATCGTAACTTTCCCAAGGAATATATAGTAAAAGATACAGATTCATGAGCGAGCTGAATCTAGCCAAGTCAAAGATTTTAATATCATTAAGAAGATATCTTTAGCATGGATTGGTGATTTTAGTGAACTAATGACAGTGAACTAGTTAGTCATTAAGCTAACTAGACATTTAGAATATAGATTTGCAATTGACTAATTGAAAAAGAATTAACTATAAATAAGTAAAAGCTAAATTGGAATTTTTTTAAATTTATAAATCATAAATAATCATAATTAATCATAATAAATTATATAAATAGACCATAATTTATAATGACATATATATAAATTATAATGCAGACACTTTTCATATCTTTTGCACTTGATGCGCTTTATCATACACACACACACTCTCTACACTCATATCACATACAGTTGCACAGCCACAAAGAGATAAGAAACACATACATATGTACATAAATGTATACAAATTGTCTGTTGCCGTTGCCATGTGCCTTTAGCCAGTAAAAGTCCGCTATAGTCATACAGTTGCAACTCCACAATGTCTAACTAGAGGTATATAAATAAATATATACATATGCATATATATAGACAATGTACACACACAATTAATTGCCTTATCAATCGCTAGGTATTCCCTGACATGAAGCCTAGCACAAAGCTGACAATGCTAACATTTTTCTGTTAAGCGTAAGTTCCAAGAGCCACTTGACATCTCCCTCTCCCTCTTACGCATGCAATTTACGCCAATTCACTCACCTACACTTGCATACGATACATGCGTATGTTCTTTTATGTGTGTGTGTGCTAGTTTGCATGATTCCGTCATTAGTTTTCATTAGCTGCTGGTCTTAAGTAAATCATCTTGACACTCGCTACACGCGCCCATTGCACTTGCTCGCTCTCTAGAGTCCGCGCTCTCTCTCTCTGGTGCGCCTCTCCCACTCACGCTCTCTGTAACAAAGTTGTAACCCACCCGCCACTGTGCTTGATCCGAAGTGGAATGCAAAGAAAGCAGCCAAAGAGAGGCTTATTCTGGTTTTCGCTGCGCTCTCTTTCTGGTGCAGCACATCGATTCGATCAATCGAGTTGTTCGGCCATGCGCAGAGGCGTAGCGCATCTCTGCTGTCACATAGGCAATGCTAATAATTTATTAACTCGATTATCGCGGAAGCGCATTCAAATAGAATCTTGTTGGAAGTGCAATTATGTGCCGGCTCTGTCGCACTTGTGCGACGCTCTACACGTGCCGTTTGGGAAGGTCAAAGAGAGAAACACGCGCGTTCCACACCCAGAAAGGGGTGCAACGAGAGGGAGGCAGCGGCATTTTGTAATTGCAAATAAGAATCGGCAAGAAGCGTTGCGATCATTTATACTATATATGTATATATTTATTTATTTATTTATTAATTGTTGCTTTTTCAATTTTCTTTTTCTGTATAAATCAAAGTCGCTTTGTAGCTAAAGGAAATCGACTTCAATGTGATCAATCAATTGATAAATAGATATAGATATATAAGAGTGAAACCTTTATAGATGCTTTGCTCATAGTATTCTTTGAAATATGTAGAAATATTTGTTTTATATATATTATGTATATAATATGTATATATACAAATTATTTGAAATGCATTACTACTTTCCTCAATTCTCATTTCATTTCTGCTTCACCAAAAAAATGAAATTTATTTGGCAAACCTTTTCCAGCAGACACTATCTCAAACACAATCTAATAAAACCCGCTCGCCAAACACTCAAGATATCAGCAAATGGCAAAGCAGAGTCATAAATACACGCACACACAGACATGCACACACACATGAATACCACCAGCAGCTATAGATAAGGCATTTACATAAACATTTATATAAGCACACTCTTTGCTTATCACTCTCTCTTTTTCTAGCTGTCGTCTCTTTCCCTCTGTCTCTCTCTCTCTCTCTCTCTCTCTCTACTCTCTTTAATTCTTATCAGACCCTGATCACTATTAGAATCGACCCATTTAATAAAAACATTAGAGCTTAATCGCACTTCAATGTCAATAATATGTGAGATTACAAAAAAAGGCCAACATAAGAGAAAATCAATAATTAAATATAAAATCTATTTCAAAATATAAAATGTTATATTTAAAGAACAGCAAGAAAATAGAATACCTATTAACTAACGAAACTAACGTAATAACAGCTAGAAATATAAACAAATTCAAAATTGAGTGAGATGCAATGCTCAAAAGTTTTCACTGTTTCAGTGTTGTATTTAAATAATTTAAAATCTATTTATTCCAATTAACTTTAACAGTATAATCGAATAAGACTGAGAGTTTGCTATACGAATCAGACTCTTTCCAACTATTAAACGCCAGCTAATAAGCCACACAGCCGATTGGAAGGGTAAAGCGAACCAGAGCAAAGTGAGAACGAGACAGGGAACGACGAGAAGGAGAGGGGACGGGCGGAGGAGCGGGAGAGCGAAGCGACACGCGCTATAGTCGTCGCTATCAGCGCCGCAGGCTATTTTTAGACACATTATCAGGCGTGCTCTAATTAAGATCTCTGCACTGAGTTTTCAAACAAAACGCTCACTAATCAAAATCGAAGCGCTGCAGTCCAATATGAATCTCTGCTCTCCAATTGGAGTTCTACGCATACGCTCAAATAATATTCGCGAATATTCCTATAGCATTTTATGTGTAGCGGAGGGTCTGGGCACTATTTGAATAAAATTCTCTCTTAAATCATATTTTTATAGGAAATATATGTTACAAAGAGAAAATAATCTAAGCAGCAGAGTATTCAAATATCCGATTGGAATACTATTGTTTGAATACACAACTCTTATTAAGCTACATAACTAACCAAAATATTCAAATAGTGTAAAAACACTACTACATCTATCTGATAATAATTAATTAGATGTGTATCTAAAATGTATATTCTTATAAGAGCACAGCTTAATAATTGATTTTTTCGACTCTTAATCCTATAATCATAATCCCCATTTCCATATTATTTGCACAAATGCACAATAAATTATTGGATAAGTCTATAATATATATAATCCCATTAGAATATACCTGTAGACAATTGTCCAATTAGAATAATATTACTTGACTGCACAAATACATAATAATAATTAGTTATATTAGAATACATCTAAACGACTGACAAATCGAAATATCCAATCGTAATACTACTCTTTCAATGCAGAGATTCATACAAATAATTAATTGGACAAGTCTTAATTGTTCACATTTCAATTAGAATACATCTGAATGCAATACGATTTGCAAGTCTCCAATTGGAATGCCATTATTTTAATGCACAAACGCATAACAATAATTGATTGGCTAATACTTTACAATTACAAAATGCATAACAATTAATTATTTGTATACTATTGCTTATTAGACTTATTAGACTATGTTAAAGTAAACTGCATTTCTAATTGGATGGTTTATTGACATTGTGCACATTCCTATTGGAGCCTAATCAACATAATCACATAATAAACTCATTCACCAACTGGATTACTATTGTATAGAGATAGATACACATGCCAATTAGAATTGTAGCTCCCTTGGTGACACGCCTTAAAGGCGTTAATTGAACACAAGTCTTGAATGTGCGCATTCTCTTATTAGAATGTAGTATGTGCATATTTTAAGTATTTACCTATATTGAGCCAATAGGAAGTTGCCTCTGAGCTTTGTTGTTGTTGTTGTTCCCTTTAAATTTGTTGTTGTTGTTGTTGTTTTCAGCTGATATTATGCACTGTTTTGTTTTGTTTTGTTATTATGATTGAAATTATTTGTCAACACTTTTACGTGAGTCGTTTTATAGTGCACTTATTTATTAATTAAATACACGTTGCTTGCATTTGTTGTTGTTAATTTGAGCAAAACTTGTGCCGGTTTATTGTGTTTTAATTATTCTTATTATTATTATTTAGTTTCGTTTGTTTTTTTCTTTTGTTGAAGCTAACTGGCATAATTTTTTGCTCTTTCTCTCTTTCTCACATACACATGCTCATGTATCGATAATCATATGTGTATGTATGTGTGTATTTAGCTGCTCACACTTGCATAAGTTAAGCACTTGTTGTTGTTGATATTTTGTGGGCGGCTGTTGCTGTTGCTTGAGCTATAAACATACAAATTAAAAACGATATTTACTTAACGAATAAAGAAACGAAGCAGGAGCAGAAGAAAACACAAAAAAAAAAGTTAAGTACAAAAACAAGAGCAATAACAAGAGCAAATTATGTAGAAATGTAAATACGTATAAAATGAGAGCGCGCACGTTGCGAAAAGAGAGACAGGCAAAGAGAGCGGGAGCCAGTACGAGAGCGAGAGTGGGCATCTAAAGAGAGGTGAGCACGCGAGATCGCGTCACGTCACCAATTCATGCCAATTGGACGCATACAGAAATTAATTGGAATTCGTATAAGAATTCAATGAAAGCGTGCGGCGCAGTTGACGTCGACGGCGAAGGCACACAAACACATGCACGCTCACTAATGATCCACACACGCTCACGTTCATACGAACAAACATCTGTACAAAAGCTTATGCAGATAGAACACACATGTTTGCCCCTGTGTGTGTGTGTGTGTGTGTGTTTAAAGTTCAAATGGAAAAGTTTATATGTATACGTGTTGGTCTGTATGTATGTACACACATATAAGCACGTTTACTGTTTTGTTGTTATTTTTGCCATAGTCAAATTTGAATTTGAGCAGCTATTTTGATTTCGCACTAATGTCTGTGTTTGTGTTATACATATATATATATGCATGTGTGTGCGCAGCTCTGCCGGCAGCAGTAAATTTCCAAAATACCAAAAAAAACACGCAAAAGCTACAATGAGAAAAGATCATTCCAGCCTTTGCTACGATATTTTTTATTTTGTTGCTCTTTTTCTTTCTTACTACGCATTCCTTCATACACTATTTCTTATTATTGCTCTTGCATCTGTGTGTGTGTGTGTGTATTTTGTTTTATGCTGTGTTCACTTTTTTCTTTCTTTCACATGTAAATGTTTTGATTTGGAATTTTGCTAAACTCTTTACTTTTGAGTTCACTCATTGTTCGCCTATGGAGTAGCAGGGGCGGGGCGGAGTTTAGAGAGCGGAGGAGTAAACACGTGATCAACCGTATCGGTTTTTTTCTTTTTCTTTTTGGACTCGAAAGAATTTGGTGACGTTGGGGGTTAAGTAGCGCGCTAAACGCTGATCGACCTCGTGGCTTTTAACCGCAAACGCAACGGAATCTGCTCGTTAACTGCTTTCTAGTTGGATGCGAACTGACAACTGATTGGTATACGAAATGCTACAAACCGAAGTAGCGGCAAAACGACAGCAGCGTCGTCGTCGTCGTCGTCGGCGACAGCGACAACGACGAAGCGACACGAACAGCTAGCCAGCCACTAGCGAACCAGGCAGCGCGCCCGGCACGTCTCTCTCTTTTGTGTCGGCTGTGCAATAGTGTTGGTGTTTGATGATGGTGTGAGCTACACACAGATGTTGTTGGACGCTGAGAGACAAAGCTTGCTCTCTCTCGCTGGTAGCTGCGTGCATGTGTGCTTGTTTTGAAATCCACATATTTGAGTTCCACTAAAATGCACGTTTTGTGTTTTGGCGCTCACATATTCTTACAACACATACCAGCGCACACACACACAGCAATTGAGTAATAAAGCCCCTAGTGTGCGTGTGTGTATGCTTGTACAAATGAACATATTTTCTAGTTTGTTTTGCCTGCCATCTTCTTTGGCGACGATCTGAATTTGGAAGCGAGTCGTTTCCAACAAATTTCCAGCATGCCACTGATAACTGGCAAATGGGCCAAATGTTTGTTATCTGCGCGCGCACGCGTCGCGTCGCAGTCGCTGTGGGAAATTTACCGAAAAATTGCAGTCGAACAAGATATACAATAAATAAATAAAAAAAAATAACAGAAAAAGTTTGCTAGACACGCATTCATAACACGAATTTTATTAGTGGCCGCCAGCCAATTCCGTCGCATAGACTGGTTCGTTCATTTGTCCCCGGACATTTGAGTTGTTAATGTGGCTGCCACATAAATTCCAAAAATGACGCTGCTAATGAAGTCTAGACGCCTGAGCTTAAGTAAGGCTTAGCGCTTTATGGCCCAGACTGCGACACAGATGCAATATGCGAAAGTGCTCCGGGCTCGAGGCTGTGCGATCGATGGCAATTCATGGGCCAGTTATCACTGTTGTGCTTGGTTCTTCTTCTTTAACAGCATTGCTTCCATTTTAGAGTTTTATAGTTGAACCAGTTAGTGAACCAGTTCAAAATGCTTTTAACTTAATACAGCAAATGCTAATTATGAGTATTGTCTTCAATATTGGAAGTTTAATATGCTAATTTGTCAGCCATAACCGGATAATAACTTTATTATATTGTGCTGCATTCTCATTTATTCATTATTCATTTAATATAAACCAGAAACGTGAACAACCTCTAACAGCGTATTTATCCTGCGCATGCCTACGTGCACACACACATTCATATGTATGTAAATACATGCAGTTCCCTTCAGTTGTCAAACTTTCCAGTCTTCATCGTTGTCGGTTCGCAATTGTCAGTAAAATTAGCCTTAAGCTTCGACACAGCTTTGACGGTTTTGTGACGTCACAAGTGTAATGAGGCGGACAGCAAGTGGCGTTTAAGGCGTAGCCGATTCTGCTCCGCCCCCACGCTACCTTCCACAGCGCATGCGCCACTGTCCCTAACGCCATTGCTGTCGCCGCTTCTGTCTCTTCCTCTCTGCCTCTATCTCTGCTGCTGCTGCTACCACAGACACTGTCTCTCTCTACCGCTGCTAACGGAGCCAGGTCCAAAGCTTCATTCCAACAATTGACGACGTAGTAAAAAATTAGCGCGACGTCGGCTCAATTGGAACTAGATGGGAGTAATGATATCAGCCGCGTCGAGTGGCCTTCAAAAAATTATAATTTCTGTTTAATAGCTACGGCGACTTCGGCTGGAATGCGATGAGAGGGGGCAACGGTAGAATAGACGTAGCCCTGACTGTAGATAGAATGTTTGCTCTCAGTGTGCCTCTGTGTCGGTGTGTTTGTGTGATTGCTTATGTGTGTGTGGCGTATCGAATTTGAATATGGGTACTAACAATTTGTTGGCTGGATTGGTGTCTAAACTGGAATATAGATTGGTTATTTGCTACGTCTCTCTCTATCTCTCTCTCTGTGTGCTGAATGCGAAATGAGCTGAAATATTAAATTTTATTGCTCTTATTTATGCGAAATGTAGGAGTTAGCAATATTGAATTAACTGTTTCTTATTCTACCAATTGAAAATACACAAATTGCGTAATAAATGAGAGCTGATTAATTAAGTGACGTTTGTAGTAATTGATGCAATCTGTGTGTCGCAGAATTGACGCAATCCAGAGAAAATTTGTAATTCAAGCCACACCCCGCTGCCAACTGCGCCCGCCTCTAGCTCTCACGGTTAAAGGCGTCAATGAAAGTGCGACTTAGTTTCAGTCTATGGAAACTGGAAATTCTCGCAGCGTTCGCTGATGACGTCGCTCCAAATGCAAATGGCAACGGGACACGCACACACGTACACATAGGCAGCCACACACACATGTGTGAGTATGTAAATTTGATGAAGCACTTCCTGATGGCGCGCTAGAAGACGCGCCATAGCTACAAGATATTAAGATAAAAGCAAAAAGAGCGTGGCGCTCTTGTGGAATGGCATCCACAGCGGAACATCATCGACAGTCCACAAGCTTCGGCTTGGCATCCACAACAGCCAGAAACAGAAACGAACTGGCGTTTCGCCAACACAAAAAACCACGTGGTCTCTCAAGTTCATAGCGGAGCAGAATAGCGAAAATAGACAAGGCGTAGAGCGCGCATAAAAAAAACTGACAAAAAAGAGCGAAGCGTATGAAAAGATACTTATACACACATACCCGTACATACATATGTATGTATGTATGTATTGTGTGTGAATTAATGTGTAGAATGTGTCAATGTGTTTGTAAGTAAAATCATACATTTGTATATTTGGTATGCACATACATACATATGTACGTACATACATATGCCATGGGAATTGAAGAAAACCACATGCTGTGCGAAAATATTTGGGTTGTTGAGGGAGAGAGGGGGAGAGAAGTAACAACGATGACGATCTGCTAGCAGAGAGCGTAGAGAGTGCAACAAACAGGTTAACTGCTGGCAGCAATGAAAACAGAAAACAAAAACAAAAGCAAAGAAAGCGGAAATAAAACACGAATACTCGAAAAGCATTTTTTCTTTCTTTATTTTGTAAACAAACCAGAGCATTTTGACTGGAGTTCAACCAAAAAGAGAGAAGAGCGTGCGCGCGCGAGATCAGTGAAGAATGGCGCCCACAAAAAAAGTAAATTAAATATAAAGCTAAACCAGAAATACAAACGCACACACATACAACTGTACGTGTGTGGCAAAGTGCCAGCTACAAAACGGCGCGAAGTTAGAAAACAAAATTAAAAACCTAACCTTACCTAATGTGGTATGAAATGACACGCACAGCTACACACACACACACACACACACACACAATACACCGAGGCAGTCGCACACATACACACAAGTAAAAGTAGCGCAAAAACGTGGCTTGTGCCGCCGACTGCGGCAGCGACTGCGATGTCGGCGTCAATTGCGTCGTTTAAAATACTAAACGAAAAAGAAAGAAAAGCGAAATAAAAAGCACTAACAACAATCGCATGTTGCTGCTGGAAGAACGAAAGCAAATAAAACTATGAACATAACGCAAAGAGTTAATGGCAGAACGAGATGGAGCTATGAGCTATAAGTTACGGGTGCCCAATTAATGTGAATAAAAGAGAAATGTGATTCTGCTCTCCAATTTATTTACATAACTACATAAGTGTACTTGTATGTGTCTGCGTGTTAGTTGATGAGTATGTATTACAGCTAAATAAGTTAATCTAGTACAAGCTATTAAGCTTTTTTGCTGATTACCACAGACATTGTGTTCCACAAGACCACTTGTATGATTTTTTACTTACACTCCACAAATGTTCTCTGCTACTCTCACACACTCGCACACGCACGCACACAAACGTTTGCTCTCTCTCGGACGGCAGACAACTTACTTTCTCTCGGCTTTTCGTTGCGTTCGCTCTGCTTCTTACGACAAACTTTTCGTAGCTTCGTTCGTTCGTGCGTCGTTCGTCTCACTCAACCCCCGAAATGCATTCGCCCGCTGACTGACTCGCTTGCACTCGCTGCGCTGCCAAGGGCGTGCGACAAAGACACACGACTTTGCCTGAGACTTGCCTATAACAGGTAACGGTAATACGTATACGCAACCGGGCCGGGGGCAACTGAATGTCTTGACACACATTCGTTTCGGCTGTGGGTCGGATGGCTGCAGCTGTGGTCGGCCGCTGTCGGCCGTTAACTGTTGGTTAATATCACCTCCAGGCAGTCGGTGGGTGTGGCTCTGCCGGCTTGCTTGGACCCGGTCCCGTTGCAGGAGTCTGCGCAGCGCGTCCTCTGCTCCCATAGGTCCGTTAGCGGCGCTTAATTGTCGCCCGGTTGGTGCCTGGCCGAGCCTCCTGGTTGGGTAGCAGCAGCAGCAGCAGCAGCCGAGGCGAACGCCTTCCACGGCCTAGGCGCCCCGCTCGCAGGGACAGCAGCCGTCGGGCTTTGGCCTCAGCAAGCTTGTGCCGACGGCTTTCTGCTCAGGGGTTGATTCTCCTGCCTAGCGGCGTGTCCTTGATCCTACACACACACACGTACAGACACTCATGCCCACTCGTACACATTTACAGTTAAACTTAACGCAGGTAGCGTTATGCTTGTTAATGTTAGCAGCTTGTATTGTGCCGTTATTTCGAGCCGCCTCGTCATCGTCGTAATCCTTCGTGTCATCGGCTAAGCACTTATGCTGGCCATGGCCAATACCAGGTAGAGCTATAGCTCGGCAGAATGCGCAGCATAATAATCATACGAAATTACGCAACATCAAAAGCTTCAATGCGCTGCCATATCAACAAGTGCCCCCTCTCAGACCCCCAGCGCTCCCTCTAACGGTTACCTATTAGCAAATTGAGTAACGCCCATTATGACTGTGGGCAGCAAGGAAAAGATAGAGGGAGAAAGAGATCGACAGAGAAGAGAGTGAGATAGCTGTTGCCTTTGCTAAATTTAACATCTGGCTGGCTAACTGACCTGATTTAAGCTATTAGAAAACAAGAAGAAGAAAGAAGAACTCTTAATTATACTCCAAGTTATGCGAATAATCAACAGAGAGGAAGTATTATTAAAAGAAGGGAATACACATATACATATTTAATATATGTGTATGAATAATATAATATGATATATGTATATGTATAAGTCTTACAGCTCTCATATTTCACATATCACATAGTCATATTTCAAAGGCGCTAAACTAATAGCTTTAGATAATCTCCAACTTAGAAATAGAATAGAATAAAATGTTACCTTGAACTGCATTTTTTATGGATCAGAGACTTATTTAAAAGTCATGAAGATAATTTCTTTACATAGATCAGTATAAAATCCTTTATATCTATAATTCTTTATCAATTATGTAAAATTCACAGAAAAAGGCATTCAATGAATATTTATCTATTATTATTATTTTTTTTTGTTTGATTTTGAGCTCTTTTCTTCTTATATAACACATCCATAAATTATTATAGTAAATGTAATAAAAATGCCGATGTTTTAATCCTGTCCTCTACTAATCTGACTATTCTATATTCATATATTAATCTAGTAGTAGTGCCCTTTAATCTGCTCCTAACTAGAAAGTTTTGCTCAAAAATATCTCTTAATTTCTTAATATTAACATTTAGTAAGTCTAAAAGGAAAAAGCTTTTTCTTTTACATTTTCTTTACATTTACATTTTACTTTAGTTTCTTTATGACTCGACAGCTTTCAGGCTCAGCTCTGGCTTCGGCATATATTTATGTTCCACATATGCTGCCCAATTGCCAATATGCACGTGGCTGAGGCGGCGGCTGCAAATTTCATGGCTACATTGAACCTGTCACAATGGGCGCTGCGGTCGCTGCTGCAGTCGCAGTCGCCGTCGCAGTCGCCGTCGCAGCTATTGGAAAATTTTTGTTTCGTTCGACACTTGCATTATCTCTGTAATATTTGCCCCGTACATGCAAGTGTGTGTGTGTGTGTGTGTGTGTGTGTACGCGCCTTTGATTACTAAGAATACTTTTGTGAACGCACCAGTGTTGAGAGCGCGCCAGAGAGAGATGGAGAGAGGAAGAGAACAAGCAAGCGGCAAATGGGGTATGGAGGACCGCCAGCAATCGTCTCTCACATTTCTCGGCCTTGCTGATTATGCATGCACACAGACCACATGCATATGTGTGTGTGTGGGTTTCGTATTTGGGCTTGATGCACTTCTCAATTTATGACTGCTGCTGTAATGGTAACTGTAACTGTAATTGTAACGCGTCATGCCAATGTACGCGTAGACAAACACACACATACACACACACACATACATATACATTAGCTGTTGCCAGCAGCTCTTTTGTCGTAATTATAGATATTTTGCGATTGAAGTGCAGTCCGACGGACTTCTGGCGACCACCTCACCCCACCCCACATTGCATATATAGATGTAAGTAAGTATTTATATAAATATATTAACGGCATATCGGTGACTACTTATATGCTGTGATGGCGTTTGTGCCGGTTTGTGTCTGGCGCCTCGCTGATAGCGCTCCTTGCCTCAAGGAATGCGATCATAGTCTGGCGTGATTGTGATGAATAACGGTATCGCAGATTCAAGTAATAGTGTATAATTAATTAATTATTATATTAAAATTATATATTAAAGATGAATAATAATGATAATACAAAATAAGTTTAAATCAATTCACATTTTATATATTATTATTATTAAATTGTTTTATTTTTCAAGAATGTTAGGATATATAAAATTTTTAAAATATGCTAATTAATTGTTGATAAAGCATATTATTTAAATTAATTTCTATATACATATACATATGTATATGCATACATGTATATTTGTGCATGTTTTTCTTTTCATTCTACTCGCGTATTGTATTAAAAATATATATGTATATTCATTTTAGTTTTTACAGGGTATTGGCTCGCCCACAATTCGCCATGAGTATTCAAATTCAAGTAGCTTAAATATGTTGGCAACAAAAAGAACCACATAATAGATAATAATAAATATGTTTATATTTTATTTATATTCCTCATACTTTCTTAGATGGAATCCAGGCCAACGGATGCCAGGACACCTTATCCTAGGCAACCAATAGCCACTAAAGGGCTTAGATAATCCATTAGTGCCAAAAGGGCAGGCCAAACGGTACATCTCGACGACACCCAGCACAAAGGGAGCAGAGAGAGAGAGAGAGAGAGAGAGAGAGGTAACGGCAGAGGGAGCGAGAGTGAGCTTGAACAGAGAGGGGAGAGCAGAGCAAGCGAGCACAGGTCAGAAGGTACAACTAGACGACACACAACACAAAAAAAAAGAAGGAACAAAAAGGAGCAGAGGAGGAGAGCGCAGAGGACTGAGCAGCGAAGTGAACATCGGAGTGGGCTGTGGTGTGAGTAGGGGACTAGGCAGAGGTGAAGAGCGTGGAGTAGGTGAGAGAACAGCGAGGAGAGAAGTTTTGCCGGAACGGTGCGTGCGGGTGCGTCTGCCTGTCTGTGCATGTATGTACAGTGTTTGTGTGTGTGAGCTTGTAAGTTTGTGTATTTCTGCATGTGTGTGTGTGTCGATGTCGACACAGCAATTTTTACAAGTCAAAACGATTGGCGCCAAAAGTCTACGGCGCTGGCATTAGCAAAAGAAACGCAAAAGGCACGAGATGAAAATCCGCTTAAAAAAGTGCCGAACGTGCCAAAGGTATATCCCCCAGCTAACCCACCACAGCCCCAAAGCCGCCTCCATGGATGATAATTTATAGCATCCAAAAAGTTTTCGCTTCTTCCTCTGCTGCTTCTTCGTTTTGCCCCTTTTATTTTTGCTGGCTCAACTTTGGCATGTTGCGCGGCGTTTGCGATTTTTAATTCTTGTGCTAAATTGTTTAAAAATGTTTTAGAAGAATTCTGCAAAAGCGCGTACAACTTTTAGCCGCCCACTGTTCGCCCTTTTGGCAGCAGCAACAGCAACAGCAACAGCAACAGCGGCAGCAGCAGCTCGCTAACAAAGTTTGCGGCATGTTGACCACTTTGTCGCCGCCTGAAAATAGTTTTTTATTATTTTTTTCCTATCTATTTCTTTTTTCGTGGAGCTCAACTTCCGCTTGGCTGTCGATGCAATTTGTATTAGCAAAGTTTTGGCCAAAGAATTTTTGTAAAAGCACAAAGTATCCGAGAACTGTAAATTTGCAAGTGCTGCAGAGCTGATTTATGGTCAATTAGCGCGGCGCTTAACCGAATTTCTCGCTGAAACTAAAGCTAAAGTTGAAACTCACTATAAATAACTAAGCTACCACAGCATACTCTCTCATTATGTGCGCGAGTGTGTGTGCGTGTGCCAAGCTATGCACATCAATTTCACCATTATTAGGTGAGTTAGAGCGAGCCGCCGCAAGTCAAGTGAGGTGAATTGCCACCCAGTATGGTTGTGTGTAATTGCATGGGCAGCGTTGACAATTGCCTAATATGCTTTGTTCTATTTATGAATATCACACACCCATACACACCAACACGCCTACACACAACTACAGCTACGGCTGCGTTCGAAATCCTTTGCCTTGGTGCCATTCATCAAAACTCTTTCAGCACTTTGTTTGTTTGCTTTTTTATGCGTTGGACTTTTATGTGCGACATTTAGTACCAGCAAACGAGCGCTAGAGGGCGCGGCAAGGGTCGTAAAGGCATTTAAGCCGATGCCGTTGCTGACGCCTTTACTGATTTTATGCTCAGTTAACCCGATAGTGCGCGGCAGCTGATCGTAAAACTACACGCGCGCGCGCCCCTTCATAAAAGCGTCAGAGTCAATTTCAGGATGCTATTCTCGACTTTTGCTTTGGCTCCTGCTCCTGCTCCTTCACCTTCTCCTTCTCCCGCTGTTGCTCCTGCTCCTTTATGCCAAAATTTTATGGCTTAATATGCTTAAATTTAGCACTCGTAAAAATTAATTTAAATTGATTTTTGCGGTTCGATTTGCCGTTTGCTGTCAGTGCACAAACTAAAAGTAGATTATGAGACTTGACTCAGTTTTATTCGTGTTGCTTTAGAAATGCAAAACTTGCCAAATCAAGAAAGAACAAAACTTTGCATACAGCAACAAATTTGGCACTTATTACTCTGTCTAGCTCTCCCGCTCTCTCTTGTGGCTGAAGAAGCGTCGTTCGGCGCCGCAAATCACAGCGACGAGGTGGCCGAGAGGTTAAGGCGTTGGACTGCTAATCCAATGTGCTCTGCACGCGTGGGTTCGAATCCCATCCTCGTCGAGTGGGAGTTCTTTTATTATTATTTTTATTTTTTTACGTTTTCTCTTTAAATGTTGCACCTGGACAAGAGAATTGTTTAGATGCAGCCTCTGTCGGTTTTATTTATGACAGCAGACACTTTTGCCTCCAGTTGAAACTATGGCTCGAATTTCGTTGATGAAAATGGAAAATGGAAAAATGGAGCTGGCACTCGCACTGGCACTGCCTCTGGCCGGATATGTCAAATAGTTTTCTCCCACCAAATGCTACCCGCAGCACTTGTGGCCAAGGAAAATGAGGAAAAATCAAAGTCAAAGCAAATTTGGTGCTCGGCAAAGATGCAAAAAATACAAGAGAGAAATTTGCAAGCGGGTGTCAACGACTGCTCAATGCTCATTGAGGGAACTTCAAACTTTGTTATCTAGAATTAATTCTTTGTAACAATTAAATAAATAAATATTAAGGAAACTAAAGAGGAATGAAAAGTTTAATTTAATAAAAATGGAAATTGAATTTGTTAGGCAAAAAGAAGAAAATTCTCGTTTGAAATATTATTCGAGAAATTTAGAAAAAAACTTCTACAATTAGCTTAGCTCTTAGACCTATGTTTCAATTTAAGTAACTTTAAACATCTTTTGAGGAATACCGAGCAGTGAAAATTGCAAAGAAGCCAATATACCCGCTTTAACATTTCGCGAATTGGCATAAAAAAGCGAAAGAAATGAATTGGATTGAATTGAAATCGTAGGCGATAAAAATAAATCTTTGCAAGGCGACGCCAACAGCTGACGGGGTGGAAAGGATGCGAGGGCGAGCGGGATGTGGCTGCTATGGAGTGGGGGTTGCGGATGAGGGGGGTGGCTGCTCAAAATGATGAAATTGAAAAACTACACGAACTGACGGCTGGCGCTTGCATTGGCCAACGTATGGGGTTAGCGTTGGCCATAAGTCATACAATGTGCGTTATCCTTGGCGTCAGCAAGGATATTGTGTCGCCGAGCCGCGTCGCCTCGTGGCAGCTTCAATATGCAAATGCTGTTCAATTGCGCTTGTCTTTCCACTTTTATGCGCTGCTCAGCTTCAGAGACCTCTTTAAACTCGACTACTTCTTGGCTAAGCATATATGTATGTATATCCGATATACATATAGAGATATATATAGATATATCATACACATCAGGACACTCGCCTCTAAAGACTTCCCGTTGCCATAAATTTTGATGCGTTTTCTATCGCTGGCCATTTTGACCGACTTCATAAAAAACTTTACGATATCAACGAAAAAGAACAAAAAATTTGAACTCAAAAACTATAAATTGAGCAGCTCACATCGTCGACTCTACTCATCCTTGAGTTTATCTATATTCTCTTTAGCCTTTTCTTTTTATATTTTCACTTACCTCCAAAGTGTTGTCCATGAGCACAAGTAGATGTTGTTTAAGCTGTATTTAAAGTTAAATTACTCTAGATGAAGATGGATTGATGTATTGATAGAGCGATGAAGTCATAAATGGATTGCATATGATGATGTGATATATTCTTATTGGTTATGGGCTATGGGCTATGGGTTATTAAGCCGACATCATGAAATGATCTGGAATGTCTATTTGAAGTCTTAGAGAACTGCGGTAGAGAGAGAAAGAGACGAGAAAAACAAACAGGGAGAGAGGTAGAGAGTTAGAAAGTTTGGTTGGGAGCCATTGTGATCGAGGGATAGAGACAGAGATAGAAGGTCAGACACAAAGAAAAAAGTAGGAAGACGAAACGAGAGAGAGAGAGAGAGAGAGAGAGAGAGAGAGAGAGATCATGAACGAAAACAATGGACATAAAGCATAGGCATAAAAATAATACAAATACACATGTACCATGTGCATAGCCATAACATGAATGGCAGTGAAACCTCATTAAACTCTTACACGTCTATGAGTGTCTTTTTATGTTTAGAGTCTCGGCAGGTTGTTGCGGTAGTCAAGGTCACACACAAAGCTGATCCGAAATGCAATCATACGATACGCTGCTCTTTCTGCTCTTTTATCTTTTTATGGCTTTTAAGGTTTTTGGCCCTTCAAATGTTCAAACGTGCCACGGCCCTGAGCTCTGTAAGTTGACCCGGCAGCACTGGCCACACGCTAAGCTTGTACACACACACACACGCACGCACACACACACACATACATACAGGCAAACAGAGCAAATGACTCAAACTGAAAGTCAATGGGGGAAGGGGCGTGGCAGGGCTTGGGTCTGGGCAACCAACTGTGCGGCTATGCGGTCCGGGCTGTGATTGAATAATCGTGCGCCAAGTCGAGAGTGGAACAAATCGTGTCTAATAGACTGATTAATATCACAAGATTTTTGCAGTCGCTTCAAGTCAAGCGAGCAGCCCTGAACTCTGGCCCGCCCCCAACTGCCAGCTCTCAGCCTCGCAGCCTCCCAGCTGCCGCTTCCACTCAAACTGCTGCCGCATGTAACAAGATTTCGTGTGGATTAAATGTGCTTAAATTGATTGATTGTTAAAATGATGTATGACCATCGAACGGCTATTTCTTTTTTCGCTTTTTTCCCTGTGTCCAACACCTGTCTACTCTTTTCATTGCCACTCAGTCTCTCTCTCTCTCTCTCTCTCGTGTGATGCTAAAATTCTTTTAATTAGTTTCAGTTGAGCGAAAATTTGTTATTTTTCGCCTTACAGCTAAATTGAAGCCATGCAGTCGAGATTTGAATGCGAAAGACAGAGAGAGCGACAGAGTGAAGACATTGTAGACTTGCTCTCCGCTCTTCCTTGTGTTGCCGCTTTAAGCTCTCTCCCTCTGTCTCCTGTTTGATTAGTTGCACTTGAGTTGAGCGAGAGAGAGTGAGAGAGAGAGAGAGAGAGAGAGAGAGAGAGATAGAGTTTGAAGGCGAATTGTTGTTGATCTAAGCTCTGTGCTTTCGCCGCCCACTCTCATTGAGTTTATATTGGGATTAGCTGCATTTGAGTGGAAACTTCATTCAAATTTTGAGTGGAAGTTGAAGAGAGCATCTGCTATTAAGCTCTACATATATTTTAATTGCTTTTTAAAGAGAGCAGAGCAGCAGAGTGGCTACAATTGTAGTGGCTGGAATTGAGCAAAATCTGTTTTAATTGGTTTCACTTGAGTGAAAACATAATTTGACGCCATTTTATGGTTTCGTATTCTTTGGCGCACATTTCAAATTGAGCTATATTTTTTTGTCGGTTACAGTTAATGGAATAGTTCTCTTCCTCTTAACTCTGCATTCAAATTAAATGTATATTGTATGTATGTGTGGCTAAAGTGATATATATGCACGGATATCCGCATGTGCTCATTGATTTACTTTACTCCAGTGGAAGACGCTCGGAAGTATGCAGAAGTTTTTTCTTCTCAAATTTTATTATCATAAGCAGCAGCGATAAACCCCACCTCCAAGCGGCGCGTATCCCTTTTGTACCTTACAAATGGAGTCGAGCAGAGTACGGCGGATGCGTCGGTTGGTTATAAAGAAGAAATATTACACATTACGCCAAATAGTGGAGACTGTCAGGCGACAATAATAACGTTTAGAGTTAAATGTACAAAAGTGCTACAGACAATAGCAGACAGTTTTTATTGTAGCCAAAGCTATAGCTACAGATATATGTAGATATAGGTACAGCCATAAAGTATTGAGTTGAGACCACTTTGGCAGGGGAAGGGACGTACTGAGGTAGGTTGATGCAACAGCTCAGCTGATAAGAGCAATCAAAAGGGTTAAAATATGTGCAATGAAAGAGTTGGATAAGTTTTGGTCATTTTGAGTAGCTACACTGCGAGAAAAACTCGAAGAATAAAATATTTTCATAACAAATTAAGAAAGCTTTAAAATGTAATTTGAAATTATGCAGTTAAAGAAGATGATTATATTTAGATAATCCAAGGTAATTCCTATTCATTTACTTCTCTCAGTGTATGCACTGAACATAGAACTGAATGAAAATAATTACTTAATTAATATAAATTGCATATTACGAAATTTACAATTTGTATGCTCCCCTTTATCCACTGTATATATACATACATACATACAGATATATATAGGCCAACGATTTGCACGTAATTTATGCGCTGTTCAATTGCTTCGCCGAGTTTATGTAAACGGCGGCAGCCACTAAATGTTAGACAGGGCCATTAGCTAAGCTCAAGCTAAATGGCCGATTCGACTTGGCCAGGCCGAGAGGATGGGACAGTGCTACTACATGGAAATAAAAATTTATTGCCAAGCCAACAGTAAGAAATCAAAGGCCAAGAAGAAGACGACGGAGAAGGCGAAAGCGAAGGCATGCAGAAAACTTAACCCAAGTACTTTGAACCGAAAGGTACACGGATGTGGCGCCCATTTGCTGTGAGAGAACTTGCTCGCTGCTAAGGACACTAATAAAATATTGAACGGGCCATCGATAAGCGAAGCAGTTACCCCGCACCTCCCGCATGAACTATCCCTCTCGCACCACTTGAAAACTGGCGATAAACTCTGAACGGGAACGTCAACGAACCTTTGCACAGAAGAAGAAGAAGAAGAAGCAGGGAATTTGCCAAAGTGGAAAGCGCTTACGTAGGATGGCAAAGATGACGATTAAAACAAATTTCGACGACAACCTGGCGCCAGGTTTAGCCCAGCGGAAGGAAGCGAAATTGTTAAACGCAAAAGTTGCAAAATGCCAAAGGAGTGCGAGGCAAACAGAGCGAAAGAGTGAGCGAGTGGGTGGGGAGAGCTGGCCGAAGACTTAACGAAACACACACAAGCACACACATGAGTTGGTGTGTGCTTGCACCTACACTCTACTTACATGCATGTATATGTGTGTGTAGAAAAGATTTTACAATGCTCAAACGCACACACACACGCACATGCACATGCAGCTACTCTCCAATTGTGTGTGTGTGTGTGTGCAATCGGAAGAAACAGCTTTGCCATACACGCACGCACACAATCACACTCGTACTTGCACCTTCTCGCTCACACTCGCTCACTCACACTCCGCTCTCTCTGCGCTCTCGCTGGGTGTGGGAACTTGGCAACTTGCAGACAAGTTTTAAATGAATGAGCAGCGCTTCCGTTCAATGCGTTACACTGCTGTCCAGTGTAACTCGCTCTGCTACTATACGTGTGTGTGCGTGTGTGTGTGTGTGTGTCCAGCTCCTGCCAAGCATGACAATGCCTTGCCTTGGAGATCTCGAGTGGCGGCCACTTGCCAATTGCGATTATGGTTTATGTACAGTGCGATAAAGGTCGTCAATAGGTCGCCACATACACGTACACGCACACACACACACACACATACACACTCTCTTAGAGTGTGTCCTTTTTCGTAACATCCTTTGCTGGGGACGAAAGGAGCAAGTTTCTTGTATCAGTTACTGTTACAACTTACTGCTTGCTGACCATTCCAGCGCCTTCAATGGCTCAATTATTTTTGGACAATTTGCGAATAAACCAAAGTTTGGCAAGTGGCAACGAGAGCAGGAGGAGACGGTATCCATCGATTACACTTGCGATTCGATAGTCACTGAAGTAGAAGCATGTGAAGCATTCAAGCCGCGCTGCTCGAGTGTTATTAGCGTAATTGAGTTGCTGGCCAATTATGCATGCAAAGGCTTTAAAGGATACGCTTAAGGACACTTCAACAATCTGTCTTTGTAGTTCACATCCTGTGTTGCCATATTGATATCCCCATTTGGATTGCATATCCCATGTTCCCATATTCGAATTCTATTTCTATTCTATTTTCACTCTCACATATTCCACATTCGCATATTCTCATTTTCCCATATACCGTATACTCTAACTCTCTTATTCTCATATTTCCATTTTCACTTAATTCCATATGGCTATATATCATATCTCATATTTTGCTATTCTATATTCCCATATTCCACTGTTCCAATATATCCACATTCCATATCTCATATTCCATATGCAAATACGCATTCGTCTATGCTCGACAGTTCTTGAAAATTGCATTTTCTTAATTTATTTGGTATGCAAATTTATTTATTGACTGCATTTCGGCTGGCCAAATGGCATTGGCCATCAGTCGGAGGACATGCCACAAGGACATGCAATCATAAATCGATTGTCTCACTCACACACACACCCACCTGCACGTTTCAGTGCATTTCTCACACAACAGAGCTTCAATCTCGGTTGAAGGCTGTGGATGAAACGGCTCGAAATGAGATTTTACAATTTGCTGAATGAAATCTGTGGAGCCGGAAAATTATGCGATTCAGATGGAGCTCAATCGAAATCAATATCTGTTAATCCATGTGGTTACTTAAGACACACGTATATATTATCTATTAGATAAGATAGAAAAGGAACCGATTTCTAGAGAGGAATGGGTAAGGAAAAAGGAGAGAGAGTGTGAGAGAGATGGCATGGATAAATAGAGATAGGGAAAGAGAAAAGGAATTAAAGACGGAAAGAGGTAAGTGTAGAAAGAGAGATTGTGAATGAGAGTACGAGAAAGAGAAGAAGAGAAAAGATAGAGAGTAAGAGAGAGAGAGAGAGAGAGAGAGAGAGGGAGAGAGAGAGCTGACTGGCAGAAAGAAAAGGAGACAAAACAAGACAATGACAAAAAAAATTTTGCTTTTACTATTCTATTTAATTCCTGAAATTCGTATAGTTGCTCGATTTAATGAAAATACATTTATAAAATAGATTAGTCGCATGCTTTAAAGCTTCAATTTGTTCAAAGAAAATATGATAAATACAGAAACATATACATATGTAAAATAAGACATACATACATATAAACACATAAACTTTTCCTACGTAGTGCGGGTGACAAGCGTTGAAAGTATTTCTACATAATTTTAAAGCTCTTCTAGCTGTAAACTTTATCCAGCCACAATAGAGCGCAACCCTATCTAAAGACAGTTTATAGCCCAGTGCGAAACAAATGTCAAAAAACATGAAGTTAAACCACGAAAAGGCAAACAAATGTAAACCAACACTCACGCTCACTCTCTTCCCCTCTCACTCTCACTCTCTCTCTCTCTCTCTCTCTCTCTCCCTTTCTTGCTGACAGCTCAATAAAAAACAATGTAGCTCAATTGGATCACGCGGCCAAGTGCCGTCCGCATTGACGGGTGGCAGCACTGGCAGCGCCTGGGCTTGCACTCTCCTTCTCTCACTCATTTCCTCCTCTATTCCGCTCACTGCTGCTGCCGTTGCCACCCCACCCTCGAGACATGCAAAAGCCAAAATTTACTGTGTGAATTCTTGCGCTCAGTGGCACATGCAAACATGAACAAGTAACGGGAAATGCCAACGGCACGAAGTGAAAAGGGAAGTGGAGAGAGATGGGGAAGCTGAGCCTGAAAATATGCAATGAGCCGCATGCGAAATTTGTGCAGGCAAAATCCACAATGAGAACCAAAATTGCCAGCATAATTTATGTATGCTGTGCGTGGTGTGAGTTTGCGTGTGTGTGTGTGCATGTGTGTGCAGTGTTTGCCATTGCTAATTAGCGGCATAATTTAATTTCCAATTGGGAATTGGCAACGAGCACAGAGCGCAACGAATCAGCTCATTGCCAACTGGAAGCGGGCCTGGCACAAACATTTTAAATGAGCGACTTGTTGCGTCACACACACGCAGACACACACACAGAAACAAACGCACGTATAATGGTTTCTACACTTGCAGAAATGGCAATATAGTGGAGTTTAGGTAATAAATCGCAATTAAAAATGTTTGCTGCCCATTTTTATTATTATTATGATTATTATCTTTAAATTCAACTTATGGACAAATTGAATTTTTGATAAAAATAATAATATATGAAAAATATACAATTTCATATATTATTATTTTTATCAGAAATTCAAATTGTCCATAAGTTGAATTTAAAGATGTTTCTGTTCCTGTTTGTTTCTCTCAGTGTCTGTGCATGCACTTGCATAACAATTTTTGTTTGACTGCAATCGTGTGCTGCATAAAATATGTTGCATCCACTCACAGCTCGCTGAATGTAGCATGCAGCATGCAGCATGCAGTTCGCAGAGATCAATTTGGTAACTGCCACAAGGCGACTTCGGTCAGCTTCAGTTGCAATTGAGTTAAAGTTAAAGCTGATGAGAGCAAGTGAACTTGAATTAAATTAAAATTGTGCTGGACCCACACACACACACACACACATACGAACACGCTGACACATCCACATACATGCAGACACATGTTAGCCATATGTGGTGTATTACACTAACAAATGATGTTGACCGCCCATGGTCGAGATGTTAATTAATCTTGATTTTGGTGCCGGGTCGAAAGTCGCTTGCATCAAAGTGACAATTAAATTAATCATGATGGCAAACGATTATGTCAACAGGACATGAGACTAGTGACTAGAGGAGACTAGGAACAGGCCAGGACACGACGCGACATGGCATGCCACGCCGACTCATGCCACACCGTGGCATGGCCAGGACGCCCGCAGCGAGCGACTAGGAAACGGCAGCAACTGTTGAAGGATTTTGCGCCTTTGTGAATTTCTCTGCATTTGCGACACAATCTCATTATTTTCTGCTCGGAAACTTATAATTAACATTTTGACCGCAATGAAATTTGCACAGAAACCAAATTCAGTTTATATAGAAAAAGTGGAAATAAAAAATTAAATATATATAAGTGTGAACTTTATGCTAGAGCTATTTTTAATTAGTTTTGTGGCTTTACATATGCCTTGCTTTAAGAAATGGGCGAAAATTGTGAAATGTGATATAAAATATTAATATTGGTATTATAAATAACTAATAGCAAAAGTAATCAATATTAATAAGAAATTTTGTTTTTTATCGAATGATAAATTTAATTTAATTTTCGTGTTCAATAAAAATTTCGTGTCACGACCAAAACTCCACTCATTCCAAGGTTGAAATTACAATTGGGAACAACTACAACTACCGTTGGAATAGCCAAAACACACACAAATATTGAGGCTGTGACATTTAAATTAAACATTATACCATACAAATTTCCATTTATATTATAATTCTCGTTTTTTCAGACCAGTTCTATCAATTAAATACTTCCTCTCTTCATACAGTTGAATAAGTTGCTTATTACTTATATAGCTAAGACACAAACCACAACCTTAACCATTTCGTTAAATGTGTAGCCAAAGTTAGTAATGCTGAGTTCAGTGTCAATTCTATTGCTTGAATTTAACATTTTGTAGAATAAATATCATATTTATTTTCATTTTGTGCCACCTAAAAACTGCTCATAAAATCTTAAAATCAAATTGAAATTAGTAATAGCAGTTCTTATTGGCATAACCAAGTCGCAAACCAATAACTTCAATTTGTTCGTTAAGCACTGTCATATGTGGCGGCCAGTCGATAAGTTTTGTTATCGTAATTTGTAGTGTTGAAAAAAACAAATGTAAAGGAAAACCTATTCGCACGAGGCTACGCCAAGCAAAATTAAATATTCCACTAAATTGAAATAGAAATAAACAACAGCAATGGCCGAAACAGAGCCGGAGGTCGAGGTCAATGGCACCGAAGTAGATGAAGATGGCCAGGACGATGACATCAAGCAAAAGAAGCAAACGCGTCACGACGGCGGCGCCGCCGACCTGGAACGTGTGACAGACTATGCCGAAGAGAAGGAAATCTCAGCCGCGAATATATCGAGTGTAAATTGAAATGGAAATTCTCTAATTACATGCAAACTGAGCTCACAGTTCATTGATAAATCCATCAATTGCAGGCAGTGGAACAGTTTGGCAACCAGCGCAGCAAAGAGAACGAGCTGAGGGTGGCCAAGGAGAAGGAGCTGCAGAAGGTCCAAGTGAAGAAGGAGGACATTGAACTGATTGTGAGTACCTAAACACGCCCCCTTATTGAAACTAGTAGCCCCCAATTTGATGCTCCTTCCATGCGTAGATGAACGAGCTGCTCGTCACGAAGGCCCAGGCAGAGAAGGTGCTGAGGGAGCAGAGCGGCGATGTTGTTGCTGCCCTGGAGGCCATCATCAGCAGTTGAAGAGCGCCCGGAGCGATGGAGCCCCGTTTCTTTTACTTAGCAAAAACACTGCTTTATTTGTACATTTATATAACTAGTAAAGAAGGAGAAAATCAAATCAATCCAGTTGAATATAGATTTTGATATATGTTTCAAGTTTATTTATGTGTGATCTAAACCATAATTTGTTTCGTTTTGTTATAATTTATTATCCATTTATTTGGTGTTCTTCCAACCAAAACATTTGACTAATGAGCCAGCAAAGTACAGTGAAGCCTCTCAACGTAAGCTAACCTTAGAGACTGATTTAGTTTAGTTAATTTTTGCATACCATAAAATTAAATTGCACGCACAGTAAAATTCGACTATAAACTTTCAAGAGAGTTTAGTACAATATTTTTGCATATATAGATAACGTTTAACAAAATATTCCTTTAGATAGGATATTACAATAGTACAAACTTTTTTTTACTTAGATAAAGTGAACTTATGCGTACAGCGAAAACTCTGCCGCAACGAACAGAGCTTGACTGTAGTACAATTTCGTTTTATAGATAAGATATAGAAAATCTTCGAAGCTAACAAATTTTAGCTCTGCTTGAGAGATTTTATCATCTACTTGGGTCGAGAGAGAGGCAGCTGATGTTTCTCATTAAAACTATGCGTATATGTTGTAAATTGATGTGTGTGTGGGTATGTGTAAATGTATGCATATGTCAAAGGCGTAACTATAACATATTATTTTGAACAAAACTCATATTTTATAACAGATAAAAACTAGAATCAAAAACAAAAATGTGTCTAAATCACGTATAAATTTGATTGCGAGCGTATTGTGGATATTGAAATCATGTGATTATATACTTTTGCAGATTATCACACGAGGGGGTGTTTATGTTTTGAGCCTTCCGATACAGATCCCGATCCCCGAACGTGCGAGCCTTAGCCAACATTGAGTCACCTGTACAAGGAATATGAAGACAAATTTCAATGTCAAATTGTGAATATATAAAGTTTGTTCAATCTTACGATAATTTCGCTCTCGACTACAAGAGTGTTTCAAGTGATTGACAAAATCTTCCTCCACCGACTCCTCCAAACGGGCAACTGATCCTTGATATTCCGAATAGAAATTGTCCTTTACGTAATAGGGAATCTTGAGGCCATTTGTCTCACGCTTCACCGAGTATTTACTGAAGGAGAAAATGGGTGTCAAAATCGTATCCCTATAGCACATATTTATCATCTATATGAGACTCACTGTGAAGGCGTTAGACTATACATGGGATCCGATATAAAGAAGGACGACATCATGGACAAACCGATGAGCAATAAAATGGGCAACAAGTTTATCAAGGCTGATGAGTTGTTCGTCTGCGCGTTTAAGGTTTCATTAGATTATTTTCATATATTATTATTATATATATTGGCGTGTACTTACGTCTCTGTCGTCGCGTGTCTGATGCCGGCGTCGCTGCTGGCGCATGTAAATATTTTGCTGTGAGAATCCGTTCTCGAAGAACATATTGAATATATCCTCGGGACTCATGTTCGCCTGGAAGCCGCCATAGTCACTGTAGTGCTGGGTATGGCCATGGTGGCCGCGGGTGCCACCATTCTGCGAATCATTAATGCCATATAGATCGTAATTCTTGCGCTTCTCCACATCGGTTAAGACGCCAGCGGCGTTGCCCAACGTCTTGAATGCCTCCACAGCTCCGGGTGCCTTGTTCTTGTCCGGATGCAGTTGCAAGGCGAGCTTTTTGTATGCCTTCTTAATCTCTGAATCGGTGGCTGTCTTACTAACACCGAGCACCTCATAGTAGTCCTTACACCTGTGCAAGCAAAAGCTTTTAAATATTCTTTTCAGGTGAGTTCGATTTAGTTTACATACTTTTTGACCTTTTTGACAGCCTCGATCTGATCATTCGTATATTCCGGCGCATGGGGCTTGGAGTCGGAGTTGACACGCTTACGCGGTCCAGAGTCCGCGTCTGCACCAGCCGCTGGTCGTTCCTTGCCACTGCCTGGCGAGCTTTTCACCTTGGCCAGCAGCTCTACAAAGTTTCGTTAAGTTTCACGATTACGATGCAAAATTAAGGTCGATGATTTACTCACGCTTTGCCTTGTCCGTTGGGTAGAGTTTTTCCGCTTTTAGCAGAAACTTCTCAGCCCGCTCGATCCTGCCCTCGGTGAATGCCTGCTCAGCTAGGTCGATGCAGCGCTGTGCCTCATCTTTGTTGCTATCCATGGCCGCTGTAGATACGTGGGGGAATACGTGGTCAGCGCGCACACAGGGCGAGAGTGCAATAAATAGTTAAGATCTATGCCTGTGTGAGTACACCAACATAAAACAAGCTACATATGTATATATACACGACGTTTTACACACTCACAAACACAGCCTGCTCGTGCTCTTTTGTAGTAGTTGTTGTTGCCACTAATTATTTGCTTAATATTCTAGTGCACACGAGCTGCCTGGCCTGATAATAATCTTCTTTCTTTTTCTTTATATATGCATATATAAATAAAATGTCTAAAGGCCAGCTCAACTCTTTAATTTAATTGATTTTACTGCGTTTCGTTGATTTTTTCATCAGTTTGCAAAAGGACTTATCGATCTATCGACGAGCCACCATAGCTGGCTAGTCGAGGCTTAAATCGTTTGATAAGCATACAGAATTTGAATAGATTTATTGCATAAGCTCAAACTGACGAACATTTTTTATTTGTTTTTCGGTGATCTAATTATGATAAGTAATATTTCCTGTCTCGATTACAAATGATTAACTCTTGACAGCTGTTTGGCAGTGTTGCTTTGATCGATGGTGCTGCCAGATCGCAGCATTGCGCCCCCTCACATACAATTGCCGTACATATTTGTGTGCGTGCATGACTGTGTGTGTGTGTGTGTGTGAGTGAGTGTGTTTTGTGAGCGCCGCAGCATGGAATGAAAAGCGCAGCGCGTTCGCTGGCTTAATTCGTCTCGTATTTATTTATAATATAACAAAATAATAATAGAAGGCGCATGGCATCTGCAATGCAATAGCCAGCAAATAACGCGTAGTAAATTAATATAGTCAAGTGCAGTGCAATAACCGATGCATTTCGGCCCAACGTATTCGCCAGTCGCCGTCGTCGTTGTCGTCGAACGTGTGTACGTGTGTGCGTGTGTGTGGCGCAGTTCATACAAGTTGGCCTGAAAAAAAGTGAAAGAAGCAATATCGCCATATTGTGTTGTCAATACCGAAAAGTGCATTCAAATCTATATCAATTTGTTGGTACAACAAATACCCAGCGAATTGTGTGAACTGCGTCGACTTATATAAATCGATTTGATGGTACGCAATTAAGGAAAATAACTATCTACAAAAGGTGCGTATGTGTGTGATTCTTTAGGTGTATTTCTGCATACATATATAGATGTGCATGTGTGGACATACGTACGTACGGGCAAAAGTACACTTGCATGCCACAATCGTACATGTGTGGGTGGGTGTGTTTTCTGCAAATGCACAGACCCAAATCTTTTTTGGCTCCATTCAGCCTGCAAATTAATCGAACTCAGTTATGCCACCCCTTTCCACATTTACTGCATTGCTCATTGTTTTTATTGTACCAAAATAAATATATCGGTCGTGAAAACATGATTGTTTGATACCTGTTATCGATAGCGACAGAAAACACGACAATGATTTATTTTTTTTTTTTTTCTTAATTGTGATGAAATTCAAAATGATTCTTTAGGTTGAAATATAGAAATATGTATTTATACTATTATGTAAAATATATATTCGATAATCGACTTGAGTTAAAGATGATTTTTGATTTAATCACAATTGCAGAAAGGGTATTCCGTAGCTGAGCACACTCCGACTCGCTTATTTTTGGCTGATTTGCCTGTCGGTGTTTTTTATTTTATTTTTTTTTTTCGAAGCTCTTTGCTTATTCTGAGGGGAATGAATGCATGCACAAAGGGAATGACAGCAGCAACAATAACAACAGCAGCAGCAACAGCAGCGGTGAAAAGTCAAAGACCGATTTGCGCATATTTAATTTGTTAATTTTGTTATTCGTTAAATGATTTCTTTAAAGTCACACAAACATAACGAAAGGCTACTCGAATGCAATTCTCAATTGATTGCTTGTCATTATATATTGTTGTTCTTTTATATATTTCCAGATTCTGCTGGATCACTTGTTCAACAAGCGACATTCAAATAGGGTTGATCGATTGCAGGACAGCGTCAACTGTCAACAGTTAGAGAAGCAGGTGAGTTATCTCTCTTATTAATGGAAGTCAGTTTGGATTGCACCAATTATCGATTCGTAAAACCGGCTAAAGGTGGTCCCCCAATGGAAGCTTTCATTGTATATTTGTCTTCTACCACTGACCAGAGAACACATAGACTAGACATGTAGAACAAACTTTTTCAACACCGAAAAAATGCGCTGAACGGACCGGACAACTTCGTATTTGGTCGGCTCGGTCTTCTGAGGCTCAGGCAGTGAAAATAAGGCACGACAAAATCAGTGTGCTGCGACTAGTGCTGCAAAATAATCGATATTCCGTAATATCGATATTCACGATATTTTCAGAGAAAAAGATCGATAAAAACGATATATCGAACACTTCTTTTAAATGTTAATTTTCTTGCTTAGAATCTATTATAATATTTATATTAATTATGACTTCTTAATGGATAAAATGGCAACCATTTCAAGATTAAAATAAAAGCAACAGCATCAAACAAAAACAAATTTATTCAACCGAACAAAGTCGTATAACAAATTATTTTTCATTAACTTAAACCTAAAACAGCAATTCATTAAAGCTTAAATTCACTATGCTCCTTAAAATTATATTATAATAATAACAAAAACAATTGCCTCCATGGCAGTTTGAAAAAAAAAAAAGAAATTAAAACAAAACCCATTGGTTTTCATTTTAAAAAATTAGTTTGTTTACTGTTTCCGGTTTTAATGACGCCCTTCTGGAATTAGCAATCATTCCAGCTTTGCTAAACATCCTCTCGCTCTCAGAGAACGTTGTCTCATATTTTTTATTTACGAAGTGCAAAATGCTACCGGACTTGGGTGCCAATTCACTCTCTTGCAGCGATGGATGCATGCGTGTTAAGTGATTTTTAAGGCTTGTGGTATTTCCACTTGTTTTGCAGACCTTAAAGCAATTTCTGCACACCGCACAACCATCCTTTCCTTTTTCAAAATATTTCCACACTTCGCATTTTTTTGGGGCTCCCACGGTCTTATTTTCTTCATCGGAGTCAACCCTCGCCGCGCCTAAAACACACAAGCTATGATTCCAAGCTTTTCCAATAGTATATATCAATTGTACTTACGTTTTCTTCCCAAAAACTGATCCATTTTTTTCTTTCTATTGCAATTAAATTAAATCAATCAATTTGTATACAATTTAGCAAAATTAAATAAATGCGCTTCTTACACAGTTAAAACCAACGCCAAGAATAACCATTTTTTCGATATATCGATACTAAGAAAGCCATATCGATCTTTTGCCAAAATTCGAAAATATCGATTATAACGATTCCGATCCGATATTTTTGCAGCACTAGCTGCGACTGCTGCCACGAAATGCACGCATTACCAAATGAAGCACCGCTATGCGCTCTTTTTCCCTTACTCACTCTCTCCCTCTCTTTATGCTCTCTCTCTATGGTCTCTCGAATAGCAGCAGCGCACAGAAATTGAAAATTGTTCGCGACAATCTCAGCTCGTTCCTTATGAGTGAAGGGTATACCGAAATTTGTAAAGCGTGCGCCACGCTCATACAAAATGTTAGCGTTTTCATGATTATTTCTAAGAAGGGTATGAAATCGTTGGTGCTCATAAAAATATGTATGATTTTGCGACGGGCATGCACACACACACTCTCCCTTGCTACATGTACTATGAGCATCTGTATGCCTGTGTGCGTTACTCTTGTTTTTGCATTTGGTCGGTCTTGGGAAGTGATCACATACATACATATGTACATATATACATTTGATTGTGTGTATGTGCATGTGCGTATTCATGGGACATGAGCATTGGCGTGGGCCTACCTCAACTTAGAATTGTGTAAACGATTTTAGATTCGAATTGCATAGGCGCGCTTATATAATCGAGTGCTTGCCTACCGAAGTCATCAATTCATAAAAACAATTGGTTTGGATAACAATCTGTTTAATAAAATTTCATAAATTTAATAAATAGAAAACATAAAATTTAATATACATATGTATTAAAAACAAAACAATAAAAACAAAGATATTTTAATAATAACAGTGTAAATGTAAATGTAATTTACAAAAGTGAATTTATATGTATGTACATATGTTTGCACGCTCAAGCCAGTTGCGTACAAAAATTGAAGTTGGCGACGAACCCATTTTCGTCCATTGCCCTTCTCATTGAAGAATATCCTACACTGTTGAAAGAGCTTAGAATTTTTTAGAATATTGTTATTATCTGTATAAAGGGTATAAATGAGTATGTTTTTACTTACACGATATATATGCAATTACATATGTATGTATGTGTGAATCTCTATTCATGCTTCGTATGGAGTATTCTAAGTACATATGTATATATACACATATGTATGTATATAATACTTGAACAAGGCTTGTGCCTGCCAAGTGCTTTTAATTGTGCGAACGAGGGAGTGTTACCGACCTTTCATTATCACTTCACTGTTTTCTACTGTTACGACTTGTGCCAAAATAAATATCAAATCAAGCTACCTATTGATTCATTATTTTTAATTTCCTTTTATTTAAAATATTGGTTTTACCAATAATCTTCTCACTTTGCCATTTACAATTCTTTCTAATTAGAATTAAGACAAACTGATTAAGAATAGATTTTCTATGCTCAAAACAAGGGTGGGTGGGAGAAAACCATTCAGTATCTAAAGAGGATTTTGCTGTAGCGTGCATGCAGTACAGAACAATTTTCTCTTTGATACGTGGCATATATGGTTTCTTTTCAAAAATGGTCTTAAACGTTTCGAAATGTAGTTTTATCATATTATAAAAAAGGTCAGAAGGGGCTTTCAACTTAAGATATTTATTTATATAATGATAATTTTTATTGAGTATTAAATACTCAGAAGAACACTGCATTTCATCTGATGACTTTAAAAGATTTGTACATACTTCACAATCTGTTTTTTGCAACAGCTTGTGTAGAAGATAGCCAGCAAAATATCGCAATGCATTTTCATTAAAAGCATTTTGTATATTAGCAATCGTGGCATCTAATGACAATTCTATTTCTAAATCAGCATCAGGTTCAATATCTGTAGCAATATGACGTGAATTACATTGGTCATGAAATACAGATAGTTGAGACCCACTATCTTCTATGATATTGGCTAGCATGAGATCTTCATCTGGAATGCAATTTCCAGACACAGATGCTGATGTTAACATTTTCATAGATAACATTTTTGATATTATAGAATTAAATTCAAAAATGGTGGGATTGGTATTTGTCGCTCCCCGACTTCTAATTAAATAAAATAAATTTTCTAATGGGTCTTGGTTCAATTTGGATGTGGCAACAAAGAAAAGATCATTGTTGTCACTCCAAATATTTTCTGCCAAAGCAATTACCGATGAGATTGTAATTATCATCCCATCAATGCAATACACTTTGTGTGGATAATGCAGATTTTGGAAATAATCACGCATTTCCAGAAGGTATTCGTGAATATTATTTTTCTCCCTAAGAGCACATCTATAAGGATTGCTATCAAATAGCACATGACTATTTAAGCAATCAAAGAGGTTATTAATTTTTTCAATAAATATTGCCGTTGCAACTGCACTGTCTTTGCAATCGGCAAACCCACCTGAATCTATAACAGTGCGTATTGCAGAAGCTACACTGTGGCTAAAGATTTGTGTGGCAAATTTAACTTTCATTTTTTCAAAACAATTCGGACTGATATGTTTTGGGGTTAATTTCGGACATAAACGAGTTAAATTTTTGGTTTCAGTTTCATATAGTTTTCTAATTATTCCCCATGAAACTGTGCCATCAGGTGTTAAAATATTATTCTTTAAAAGAATATTTCGAAGAGATTTTATTAGATGCGGTGCATCAAATATTGCAAAAATTTCTTCGCCATTGACTTCAAATGTAGAATTATTGAAATTAATACCCCATCTATTGAAAACACCTCTATTATTGGATCCCTGATCGCAAACAACGGCTTTGACATTAAGCCCCAATGCTTGCGATAGTCCAATATTTTCTTCTATTTTATTTTTCAGGTCAGTATGATTTATGCCACGGGCTGAAACCGTATAGCTTAAAACATACTTCCAGTTATCAAAAAGACCCCTAACAAGAAAAACACAGACTTGCTGTCCTAAAAACTTACTCCTTTTAACACCATCGTCCTCAAATCCCTGTATCTCGTCAAGAGATGAATTGTACTGAAGCCCTCTTTTTACTTTGAGCTCATCGCAAACTAATACGGCATATTTTTCTTTGGCGCTCATTTTCTCAACAATGCCCTGCAGATTTTCTAATAAGTTTGGATTAAATCCAGGAACTAAATTTTTCAAAATCGCCCATCGATTTAAAGATTTCTTACATGGGAGTCTTAAATTAAGAACATCCCTAAGATAATCATATGTCCTAGCTGAATAAAAATTAATATTTTGGGCAATTGCCCTTTCAGCACTATTATAGACATGATTATTTTTCAAAAGCATTCTACATAATACTTTTGAATTTTCAGAAACATGAGGTAAATTGTTAATTATCGTGAAGACATTAACATGCTTTTTTACCCTTCTAATTCGATGAGAAATGTTTCTGTATCTAGAAGCATTTTTTAAAGCTAAATATCTTTTCTTTAAATCAAAGAATTGTTTCTGAACTTTTTTGAGGTCTACTCCCATATCATAATATTTGTTCCTATAATATACCTCATTTTGCTCTCTTTTTAAACAATTTGCACAAAAAGAAGACCTACCAACGCTTAAATCTTGCCACAATTGATTTTTTAAATTGCTATCAAAGCACAAAAGATTTTGCAAATCTACTTCCTCGTCACTTTCATTCTGGGCGATTTTATTCTGTTGTTGCTGTTCTGTGGCACATGAGTTAACAAACTCATCTGAATTATTATTGTTATTCTTTTCATTCTCTAAATTATTCTTTTGGTAACTATAAGGAGTAATTTCCTCTTCCTGAATGTCTATTGAATAAATATTATCATTAAAGTCACTAACACAGTTTGAAAGAAAACTTGAATTGCACAAACGTAAGGTTGGGACTGCATTGAGTCTTAAATTACGCTTACCAATATATTTTCGTTCGAAATGCCTGCTACATATTTTACCCTTTTTTCGATCGAAATTATTGGGTAAATTGCATGCTTCGATCCACTTATTTGCATAAACTTCATTTGACGGAAACGAAAATAATCTAACCGGGAAGTTTATAGAACTTTTTCTATAACTCGCACCACACGTTTCAATTATACATTTCGCGCCATTTCCTCGTGAATTTATTTTATTCAGATTTTTCACACCAACAGTTGATTTCTTAAAAACACTTGTTTGAGCCATAGTTTTGAAAAAAACTTATATAAATTTTGGCACAATTCTTAACAGTAGAAAACAGTGAAGTGATAATGAAATTTCGTTAACACTCCCTCTGCAGATTTAATCAAAATCGTTCGCACAATTAAGAGCCCGTGGCAAGCACAAGCCAATGTTCACGTATTATGCATATGTACATGCACACATACGAAAATCCACAGGCAGCAAGAGCTTCGCACACAGGCACATATGTATGTATGTACATGCATATGTATATGCTCATACATGTCGCATGGGACGGACGATTAACGAAATGATAGAAACAATAGAATACACAAAAGCCCATGCATGTAGAAATGGACTCACACATTTACAGTCGCTTGCTACATGTGTGGGCTTTTGTGTGCGTGCGTCGCGAAACTCAATTCTTTCTCAGTATTTTCGTCAATCGTCAGTTACCGTCCCGTTTACATGTATAAGCCATTATGTGTGAGTGTGGAATATTGTGTGTATGCTCATAATACGTAAACATTGGTTTGTGCTTGCCACGGGATAATTGTCTCTGGATTTAGTAGTTTGTGAAATTTGATTGTTTTGAATCATTGGGTGACTGTCAAATGGGCTTTTATGACTCAATCAGAATTTTTTGGGAATAATGAGAACAGCTTTAGTATACATACATATATAATATGACATGTGTATTTCATATATTGCAAACCATTTAATATACTTATAGAGTTTCACGATGGAATATGTGTATAAAATAATTTTAAATATATAAAATGATGGTATTTTTGGATATACACACATTTTTAAAACTGATTAGCTATAATTCTATATAAATGTACTTATGGACATACATACATATGTATGTACATATGTATGTTCATACATAGTATATCTGTGTGAAGTGGTTATGACAGTCCGCAAGACTGACCAAATGCAAATTCTAAGTTGAGGTAGGCCCACGCCAATGCTCATGTCCCATGAATACGCACATGCACATACACACAATCAAATGTATATATGTACATATGTATGTATGTGATCACTTCCCAAGACCGACCAAATGCAAAAACAAGAGTAACGCACACAGGCATACAGATGCTCATAGTACATGTAGCAAGGGAGAGTGTGTGTGTGCATGCCCGTCGCAAAATCATACATATTTTTATGAGCACCAACGATTTCATACCCTTCTTAGAAATAATCATGAAAACGCTAACATTTTGTATGAGCGTGGCGCACGCTTTACAAATTTCGGTATACCCTTCACTCATAAGGAACGAGCTGAGATTGTCGCGAACAATTTTCAATTTCTGTGCGCTGCTGCTATTCGAGAGACCATAGAGAGAGAGCATAAAGAGAGGGAGAGAGTGAGTAAGGGAAAAAGAGCGCATAGCGGTGCTTCATTTGGTAATGCGTGCATTTCGTGGCAGCAGTCGCAGCACACTGATTTTGTCGTGCCTTATTTTCACTGCCTGAGCCTCAGAAGACCGAGCCGACCAAATACGAAGTTGTCCGGTCCGTTCAGCGCATTTTTTCGGTGTTGAAAAAGTTTGTTCTACATGTCTAGTCTATGTGTTCTCTGGTCAGTGCTTCTACTTAGATGATTTCCTGTATATGGTTGAACCTTGAGGTCTCAGCAATGCTTAAATCTAAGTAGCTTTTTAACTATAGCATAATCCTTCTTACTCCCTGTGGGACAACGGCTCCGTTACTCAACGTTGACAGCTGAGAGTGCAAACACAAGAAAGCTCAACGCAAAAGCAAAACAAATTCTGAGCTAAAGGTAAAAATCTAGCGGCAAAATATGAACACACAAACACACACACAGACACGCTCTCTACTAGGAAAAAGCTTTAGCTATCTTTTCAAACTTCTCGTGACAGCTGAGAGCGCAAACACAAAAAGCTCAGCGCAAATACAAATGCAAACACAGTGTAAAGTCAAAAAGTAGCGGCAAAATATGAACACAGACACACACACATGCACGCTCACACCGCACACACACCACTGTCAGGCAAAAAGTCAAGAAAAAGCTCACTCAGTCGTCAGCTGCTGCGCGTAGCGTGAAGTTTATGTGCTTTTTGTATCGCTGCCTCGCAGAACGCGTCTAATTGTCAAACATTGGCTATAAACTATCAAAAATTACGCGTTAAAGAGGTTGATTTCGGTTTGTCACAGTGCCAAGGTGTGTGCGTATGTATCTCTGTGTATGTGTTTGAGAAGTTCGGGCGTCGCTTTACATACTTTAATTAATTTATTACTGCCGGCGCATAGCGTGACCCGCACGCGTGTGCTTTGTCCCTTGCAAGTGTTGCTATGACCTTAATTTAAACACAAAAAAAGTAAAATATATACTTCTAGTTGGAAACAAGAAACACGCGCAAATAAACGTGAAACGCGAACAAGTCGAAAGCTTTACAACAACAACAACAAAAGCAACAAGAACTACAGAGACAACTTCCTCAATCTGAGTGCGAGCACTTTTCCACTTATACTCTTGAATTTTGGGTTGTTTGAGGTCATTTAGCCAAAGGCCTTCAATTACGCACAAGTCAATAAAACAAATACTACTACAATGACAACAACAACTATTAGTTAGGTACATCAAATGATGACAGGCGGCATTAGCGAAACGTACTCAAGAGCACATTAACTGTTAACTCATCTTTGTTCTGGCTCTCTATGCGCTGCTCTCTTTCACTCTGTCTCTTTTTTTGACTGACGCAAATACAGTTCAATTTTGGATACTAAAAGCAATGCTAATAAAAAACAGAGATTACTTGTCTTAATAGCGTTGCCAGATTTGCACAAATTTGTTAGCAATAAATATAAATGCTGCCAACAACAGCAAAGCCAACAACAACAACAGCTACTGCAGTCAGCATTGAAATTCTCGAGCGTGCCCTCTTGCTCGCTCTCCCTCAGCCAATACATATATAGATGTATGTATGTATGTACATGTGTATGTATATATTCGCCTCAATATTTGTATCATTCTATTCGTCTCGCTCGCACACATAACATATGTTTTGATTTCGCCTTGCTGGCCATACACAAAAGTAAAATTCAATTAAAAACATGTGCGCCACTATTTTGTTTATTGTTTATAAATGAGCACATACTTAACAGGCTCAGCTGCGCTCTCACTTACGTACTCACTAGCTCGCTCGCTTGTGCTCTCCCACTTTGCATGCTCTCCCGCTGAGGTCATATGCTCGGCGCGCGCTTAATAGTCAAACAGACAAACACCCACCGCTGTTTACTGCTATGAAACGACCCTCACCGGTGCAGGTTTTGCCTCATTCAGAGAGAGTGAGTGAGTGAGAGAGTGGGAGCGAGACTGTGACTCTGAGTGAGCAGATGACTATTTGAGCGAACGAGTGAGCGCTTAGGCTTCAGTGCAAAGTCAAAAGTAAACGCAAGCTTTTTATTTCTGCGCATGTTTTTGGCTTTGCTGTGTGCTTTAGCTTTTAGCTTTAGCTTGTATTTTTATTTTTGTATACTCTCGTACACACGAACTACACGTATGTGTAGTATATACATAGATATACATATGTATACACACACACACACACACACGCACATTAAAATCAAATCAACTGATATAGGAAGAACCTTGTGTACTCTCATGACTGTGGAATGGAATTTAGTTAGTAGTTTCTTCTCTCCCTCTCTCTCTCTCTCTCTCTCTCTGCTCGTTTGCACTTCTCAATGCTGGTCGTTATGGTTGTTGTTGTCCCTGCTGATGTGATTACACTGCACTTTACACGTATGAATGCCTCCAAATTTCCATGCAAAGATGCACACAAAACGTTCCACCGAAGTATTCTCGGCTCTCGCTTTATTTGTCATTTGGGGTCTTGCTCATCTCTAGATTTGTTCTCATCTCTGGTTGCCTAGGTGTCAAAGCTGACCTCGCCTGTGCCCGGTGCACAGTTATTGATTTTGTTCTAATACCCTTCAGCTGAAGACTTGGTCATTCTATGATCAATTGTGTAAAGTGCTGGCAATTCTTTAACGGACAGGTTTATATAGGAAGTATTAGTTGTAAATCAAGTTAGAAAATAAATTTATGCATAGTTATGTATGGAAATATACGTGCATATGTACATTGTATACAAGGGCATGCAGTGTGCGGCTCATGCATATGTGTTAAAGCTAACGATATTTTTTTCTTTGGCTATTTCTGCTTTTGCTTTTATCAATCCTTTTGCCGGGCCATGTGCAAATGGACAAAGCAGCGTCAGCAAGTGCCACTGGCATTGCTATTGCTTTTATTGTTGCTGCTATTTTTGTTGCTTTTGCAGTTTGAGCTCTTGATGTTGCCGTTGCCGTTGTCAGTTGCTTGCCTTTGTTTAATTTCGTTGCTTATCAGACAATGCTGATAAGTTGACTGGGTATTTTTTTTGTCGTTTCGAATCATCTGCTTGTTGTTGTTGCTTTTGCTTTTTTGCTTTTGGTCGATGGCATTGAACACTGTTTGCTGGTTTCTTCACCCTTCTTTTATGTGCGAGTGCATATGTATGTGTGTTTTTTGCTGCTTTGGCTTTGGCTATGGCTTTTTTTTTTTTGCTTTGTTGCGCTCTTCGACAATTTCACGCACAAATATCACGTAGTCGGGCGTATCAACTTGGCCATAAATGTGGTGACACACGTACACCCTGAATTGAATGTGATAAATGTTTGATATGTGTATGTATTCGTGTGTGTGCGCTTTGGCTGGATGATGATCTCTGAGCTATACGTTGTTGTTGTTGCTATTGTCGCAGCTTTTCCGACTAAAAACAAAGCGTACTTTAAGGCGTTAAGTTTGAACTATCTCTATCTCTTTCTCTCTATCCTTGTCTGTCTAGTAACCCAAAACTATAATTAAAAACTATTGAAGAAAATTTGGCAGCAAATTGAAAAAGAATTTCAGAATTTTTAAAAATTCCACTTTGTACATATTATTCAACACAAGAACAACATTCAAGTGCAGTGAACTACAAAATTTATAAATAAATCAATTGAATAACAAAAATCACTTGTTTTTGGTTTTTCGTGCTGTGTTAAGAAAAATCTTTCAAAGTGGATGCAATTGCGTTGCCTCTCGGAGGGCTTTCTCATGTTAGAATGGCCTTAGCCAGGTAAGCAATGTGTCATAGTGGCTAAGTTAAGTTAAGGAATAAAATAATAATAGATTAAACATATAAATAAATAGAAATACAAGGTTCGACTTTATCAAAAATACACTCATTTATATTAATATAATTATGTATAAAATTGTATTTATATGTGTATTTGATTCTAATCATTCCAAAATTAAAAATAAATTAATTTGGAAACGAATTTTAATTAGCTGAAAGATACATATATGGGAATACGTACCTACATACATATATCCATAGATACATACATACATACATAGACTCTTAGATACATACATACATTCATGTATACATACATACATAGATACTTGCAAATACATGTGCAATCACGTATACATACAATCTCCTACACATATACATACATACGTACATAAACATTTATATTGTATTCGAATTCATGGGCAATGTCGTGCTTAGACATGATTACCGTTATGCTCAAGCGCACCAACAACATCAACAATAATAATTACAACTACAATTACAATCACATATGACAGCTAAATATCTAAATACAACTGACCCCGGCGGCAGCTATGGCTGATCGTTATCATGAAATGGAATAAAATGAAATTTCCTTGCCATGAAAATTCAATGAAACAATTGTAATTGTAATTGCAACCTTTGCCATGTCTAATGGCAAGAGAGAGAGAGAGAGAGAGAGAGAGAGAGAGAGAGAGACACAGAGTGTGTGTGATTGATAAATATGTAAACAAACAAACGAAATTTGGATTACAATTTGCCTAGGGACAAACGATGCTGAGGTATGAGAGGGACAGAGAGAGAGAGAGAGAGAGAGAGAGAGAGAGAGAGAGAGAGAGAGATGGAGATCGAGGTTAGACTTTCCTAGGGACAAAATGCGACTCTCTCCTGGCTTCAAGGTGAACGGTGACCCGATGTTGTGTATTTTGCTTAAACTGCGTCACTTTCACGCTTTTCGTTGTGTATTTGCATTGAATTTGTAGCTGGAACTCGATTTCAACTATTTATAGAGAGAAAGTAGACAGCAGCAGCACCAGCACCAGCAGCAGCACCAGCAGCAGGAGAGCAAGCGAGCGAACATACGGAAGAGAGTGAGCAAGCGAGCGAACGAGAGTGAGTGAGTGATGTGCACAAGGCTCGTGTTGTACCGTTTCTATATACGATAGCTTTTGATGCGATGCCATTAGCTGTGGGTGTGAGTGCAAGGGGGCGCAGTGTAGAAGAGGTGTGAGAAGGATGGCGCCACACACACGATGTCGACATCGGCCGAGAGCGTGTGTATGTGTGTGAGTGCTATAAGAGGCTAACCAATTACTGTGGTTGTTGTTGCTGCTGCTGCTGCCGTTGATAATTTCATTCTCTCGTTCTTCATATGTAACTGTGTGCGTGTGAGTGCACGTGTGTGTGTTTGCGTGTGTGCACTAGGAAGTGAGCAAGCTTTTGTAATTCTGCTAAGGTTTTTGTAATTACGTGTAGGCAAACATACTTGAGCGAACATCAGCACACACACACACACGCACATAGATAAATATTTAGATAGATAAATACAACAGCACGTGTTCAGCTCTCTGCTGTAATCATTGGTTACAAATGCGCGTTTTGTTATTTGTTGTTGTTGTTGTTGTTGGTGCACATAAAGTTAATTTATAAGATAAGGTCGTTTTGCTCTACGGTTTTTGCGTAATTTGCCTTTGATAATTTTCAATGAGATTCAAGTGAACAATGTGCACACACACGCACACACACGTGTATCGTTTTATCTATTATCTAAACATAAAATGGGTCAATCTCTTCTCTGCATTATGTGCGTTATTTCATAATTCTGCATCATATATGGCTCTTAAAAATCAAAAAATTTCATTTAAACCTCAATCAATAAAATGGCGCCATTATCATCATATATCAGTTCTTTTTCAGGGCAATATGAACTATATGTATGTATTCCACTTATCGCTACGACACCTCTCAGTGCGTGTGTGTTTATTGTCCAAGGTTGCTTCAGCTGTCACCTATTGACATGTTCTCAGAACTTGTAGGGTATCTGATGTGTAAAGCTAAAAATAACGGTAGTTATCATATCGCAACAATAACAAAGATAGCTGAAAGGAATTACGTACGCTGCGGCACCCACCCCCAAAGCGTGCTTAGTGATTGGGTATTTGACCTCTCTCTCTTACTCTACACGCTTACACACACCCACACATACACACACCCACACAGCTATACAAAGTTATAAATATGCTCAAAGGCATTAAGCGCAAACACAATTACAGTTAGAACTTAGTCAAGAGGCAACAACAGCAAAGTTGAAACATTAATTTAAATGCAAGCAGCTTCAAAACGGTCAAACAACAACAACAAGAACAGCACGACAACAACAACAAATGTAAAATACAATAATACTGTAAAACAATGCATAGCGCAAAAGGAGGTGGAGGCTAAAAGCAGACAGCGCGACAAACGCAGCAGCAGCAGCGGCAACGACAAAAATGCAAGCAACTGCGACGTCGACAGAGGCGTTGGCGTTGGCGTTGGTGTTGCCATACATACATACATATATAAATTGTTGCTGCTGCGCTCGCTTAGCCTCGTTACAAGCGTTCGCATCAGCCGCGCCCTCGGCAACGCCAACGCCAACGCTAAAGTCGAGGCGACGCTGGCAGCGACAGCGGCAGCTCAGTTGCCCTCCATGCGGCCACAAAATCTTGGCGGCGAATTCGTCACCAGGTGGCAACTTACAGCTGTGAGCCGTCGACGGCAACGCCAGCGTCAGCGCAAGCAGCGTGTACTACTTTTGTTTTCATTGAAAACGTTTGCTGTAATATGTTTGCGGGGTCTGCTGACGTCGCTGCTCACTGCTCGCCGCTCGCTGCTTGCTGCTCACATGGTCACTGAGCTTTGCTGAGCAAAACGGCTGACACTTATTTAAACTTAACAGCAGAGGCGCAACTATATATATGGGTGTGTGTGTGTGTGTATGAGTTGGGAGCTTGTACGACAACGTCAGCGTTACGTTTGGCGCGCTGCTCTGTACTGCTCAGCGCTGCTGTGCTCTGCTCTGCCCGTTGCGTTGCGTTACGTTGCCACGCTCGTTTGTTTTGGGTTGTATTGACCTTCTTAAAAAGTAGGTAACCTCATTTCTCATTTATCGTATACAACTTACATGCTGCTGCTGCTGCTGCTGCCTCTACGCAGCTGGCTGCTCGGCCTGCTCTTCAGCTGGTGAGGCAGGCGGGCGGTTGCGCGAGGGAGGCGTGGTCGATTGCTTGGCAATTGTCTGTCATTCAAATCGTATGCATAGAGCGCGTCATTGTTTGACCAAAGCATTTGTAATTTTCACACCTCCCGCTGCTGGCGATGGGGCACAGGGTAATTTGTCATGCACCTCGATATGGAGGCACTGCAGAAAGGTGAGGGAGTGGGAGGCATAGAGTTGCTGAGTTGACGGAGGTGGAGGTGTGGAGAGTGTAGCTTAACTATAAACTAGCATTGGTGGAAAATGGAGGGAAAGATCTTTAGATCCTTTTTCCTCACTCTCTCTCTCTCTCTCTCTCTCTCTCCCTCTCTCTCTCTCTCGAAAGACCTATTCTGTCTCTTAAGATTTTGCTTCAATTTCTCTACTTGCCTCTCTCTTTCACTTAAGATTTCTTTCCTCCAGGATTTCCCTCTCACTCTCTCTCGCGCTCCCTATAGATTTATCTTTCTTTTCTAGGTCTTCTTATCTGCCTCCTATTGTGTTTCCTTATCTCTTTCACTTTCTGCATTTCTCTATGCATAACCGTCTGTCTCTTTCTGTTTTGTTTCCACACATCTTCCACTTAGTCTCTGTGAAATGTTGTCCACTCCTATACCAATCATACATATACATACATCAATGAATCGATGATGTTTCCTGCATTGGCCCGCAGATGTGATGCAATGCATCGCTAGCCTGTTTCATGTGAAGCTGTTGCACTTGGAATGCTGACCCTTGGGCCTGCCCCCTGCCCCGCGTGCCCAAAGCCTTGCATAAACATTCAACATTCAAAATGCTGTTGGTTTCTCGGTTGCCGCTGCTGCGGCGCAGTCAACGTGAGCGCTGCGCCGACGACGCGTCGTCAGTCTCGTTTACTATTGACACCATTAATGCTGCCATGCTGCCCCAATGTAGGTCAATTGCGCGCTAATTGCCCCGCACTCGGCTCAGAGAGGGAGAGAGAGCGAGAGAGTGAGCGAGCGAGGGGGCAAGTCATGGAGTCTCTCTCTCTCTCGCTCTCGCTCTCTTTGTAGCTCTCAATGTTGCCGTCAGTGTCGCTGCGAATGATTGACGCCAACGCCAACGCCGACGTCAGCGTCAGCGTCAGCGTCAGCTTGACCTTTTGGGCAGCAGCAACAGCAGCGACGGCCGCAGCAGCTGCGTTTCAAAGAAATTTCGCATATTACGCATACGCCATGTGATTTGGCGTTTGGTCCGAGACTTGCGTCCAATGACAGCATTGTTGGAATTCCTCTTCCGCCCCTCTTTCCACATATTGTTGTTGCTTACTTTGACCCAGTTTCCGCTTTTTAGGCAACTCAAAAACTTAGCTTGACGTGTCTCCAGAGCGCAACACCCACGCGCTACGCTTCCTGTTGCCCAGATATATGTGTATATATATGTTTGCATATTTTATGATTTAATCAGATATATACATATATACATATTCGTGTGTAGGGAGCACAGCTGCCCCTCTTTTGCCTATGCGCTCGAGGGCAATAAAACTGAAACTTGACCCAAATTCTATTCCACTCAAAAAAAAAAAAAAATCGGTGCTTGTTGCCGTTGCTCAGTATTGCTGGGAAGGGAAGAGAGGTGGGCAGAGGGAGTCGTAGGAGTTCGAGGCAATAAACAAATCTATCAGACGAGCGAATCCTTGAGATCTCTGTATCTCTCTCAATTGGTTAATGAGAGCATATTTATGCTCATGGAGAATGCGAATGACCTCGATAACTAAATATTTATTGATTCAAATGAACATTGATCATATTTGAGGAGCTTAAGGAAAGGCAAACAAGAATTTCGACTCGAATTTGCCTGAGAATGAAGATGGGGAAATCAACTTCATTATTTTTCTTTCAATTTTAGCTTGTTCTTCTTTTGTTTACAAAGCCCTTAGACTTTGAATATTCTCCAATTCTATATCAATTCGTATAACAATAATTACATATGTAACCTTGAGTTCCTAGAGCTTGAGTATTTGTAGGCAGATGTTTGAATAGCGAAACGTGATTTACATTTAGTTTTCGAAAATTCTGTAAAATGAAATAATTCTAAAGATGAAACATCTTGAAATTTTGAATGACCTTAGCTCGCATATCTATTGACTGGCATCTGCATGTTAAGTACTTTTGGATTTGACTCCTTTCGAAATATTCAAAGGTTTAAATTGTGAGGTAATTCTAATTATTCGCTCCCAAGATGTTATTGGAATCAGATAGCGATAAGCAAATTAAGAAATTTCCACTGATTAGGAAATAAACCTCCTTGACCTTTGAAAAATTCTGCAGTGCTTCTTCTTCTTTGTGTCCTGACCTGTCAACGACGTAAAGTCTCGCTTGATTTGGAAATTAGAGATATTCTATAATATAAACATAATATTGTGAAATATCATTTTGTAAAATCTAGAATCAAGAATTCAAGAATCAACAATATTGAGAATAATTGAAAAAGTTATATACTTCTTTATATATTCTGGACTATAGCTATTCTCTTCGTCTCGCCCTCTTTGTGAATATGTCTATCTCCCCCCCTCTCCCGTCTATCTCTATCTTTGCTACCTTATCTCTCACCCTCTCCCACAGTAGCAGTTTGATATAGTAATTTACCTATGGCCAGGGCCAGCACAGCTCTGACCCCCCACCCCATCCATCGCCATCGTTTATTCTATTTATTGTTTCATTCCGTTTCGTTTCATTGCCTTGTATAAATGGTGCCTCTATTTGACGATTATTGCTATTATTAAATATTTTCATTAGCTTGGCTCGCCGCTTGTTGCTAGCCCGGCCCAAATGCACTTAGCCCAATTGGCCGCCCTCCCCGACCTCCCCGACTCCCTGGCTTCCAGCTAGAGCTTTTTGCTGTCTCTCGTTATTGTGGCTTGTAATTTACGCGCTACCCCGGACTCATTGGTTCAAGAAGGGGTATATTGATTTCGTGGCAATGTATGCAAAAAGGGGGAAAGGGCGTGGCAGAGGATAAGAGGAGGCGAGCGAGCTCGAAATTATAGATGGAATCGGAAATCGATTGAGGGAGATATATGTATATGCATATGCAGATATTTCAAATATAAGTTTGGAATGCTTCTGGCAGTTGCTTTTCTGGGGTATTTGCCAGTCGTGCTCATCCGCCTGGAGCACTTTCAGTTGTTTTATCATCGTCTGGTTGCCTGTTTGTTCTGCTTAGCCCAACAGGCTGACCGCGCTTCATTATAACCTTGTGGCAACAACTCGCATTGTTGTTGTTGGTACCTTTAACCTTTGCTGCGTAGTCAGCGCCAGTACCAGCTTCGACGTCGACGTCGACGACGACGACGACGGCGGCAGCGTATCCTTGAATGGCTCTACTGTCTGAGGGTCAACAACAACAACCAATTTTCCGTCGCTGTTGTTGCCCTTACATTACTTACATATTGTAGAGATATGTATATATCGTATATATACATGTATTTATATCGTATATACTTAGTGTATCTCATATGGTTTTAATATATATGTGTGTGTCGTAGATCGTATATATTTATATGTTACTATCTTATGAACCATGTATATCGTATATATTGAATATTTATATATGTATATCGTATGCATGTCTATTTCGTATAACTATATTACATATAACTATATTTACTATCGTATATACAATGTATGCATATCGTATATAGTTAACTATATTGAATATGCATCTTTATATATGTATGTATATCGTATGAATGTCTATATCGTATATGTTGCTATCGTATGTATGTATATCGGGTATTACTATATTCAATTTATATATATAGGTATATCGTATACGTGCCTATATCGTATATATGCATATTGTATATTGTATGTATATCGTTTAAGTGCATCTGTATCTATATCGTATATGTCTACTGTATAAGGAAATATCGTATATTATATATACTATATTGTATGCATAAATGTACCTCGTATACACGTACATTATATCGTATATGCTCTATAAATGTATGTATATGGTTTGTATGTCTGTACATCGTTTATATGCACATGGATAGCTATATCATTTGTATTTTCAGGGTCATCAGAATTTGGAGTATTACAGCAAAGGAAGTTGAGTTCACCAAGGTGTGGCCTTTGACATGTGGGGGTGTTTGTGTGTCCGTCTGGCTGTGTGTGTGCGCATTAATGATAATTATAAGCGATAGCCGAGCTAGCGACGTCCCATTATCAGTAATTGCCATTGTCCAATATCGATTTATATGGTCTAAAATGCTTTGCATGTTTGCCCATGCCCATAAATATAGCGCAATGTATAAATATATATACAGACAGATATATGTATGTATATATATGTGTATGTGTATCACATATAGCCCATAGCAAAGCAAATAAACTGGCCTTTCAGGTCAGGGCTTTACATAAATAAATGAAATATACATACAGACAATTCATACTTATATACACTCACATTGCTTGATAATTATCTGACAATGAGCATTGCTCATTGAAATAAACCAAAAAAAAAAAAAAATCAAATAAAAAAATAAAAATATATATGTATATAAAAGCAGCAGAGGCCAAAGCGAAAATCTGTTGAGAGAAAAGTAAAACTGAAAACTGGAAACTGGGTTATAATTCAAGTAGAGCAGGCAAGGGGGGGGGGGGGGAAGGTGGAGAAGAGACTGACTGAGCCGAAGACGACTCGACTCGCCTCGACTCGAATTTCAACACGAACAATGCGTTTAAGGCAAGAGAACAGCTCCTCGAGGTAATAACAATGATTTATGGGACGTTGCCTCGTGTGTTCCATTCCACTTTGTTTCACTGAAAGTCAATACTTCAAATTATTGATGTCTGTGTTGCCTTCCATTTCAAATTGCAATACAGCAATATTCCATAACCCACACAATTATCTGATGTTCCATTCCATTATGTTTCACTTTGAATTCATTTGATTAAATAACATAATTGAATATATTGAGCTTAATTTCATTTTCTTTCTTTCTCTACAAGTCAATGCTTGTTGTGTTCCATTCCATTTGGGTTCGCTGCAAATTGAATCGAAGACGACAAGCGCAGCAAAATAAAATAAATGCCAGGAGCAGCCTTCAAAAGGCAATGTGCGTGACAAAAATGATGACAGGCGATAAAGCAGCGGCTGTTTTTCTTTAAGCATACCCTACAAAGCACACTAAACAGGAAGGGGTATATACGATTTTAGTGTAGCTTGTGCAACAAAAGAGCAGCTATAGTTGCCTCTGTGATCGAATCGAAATGACAAAGCTTAGGCGTTTTTTATCGATATTCTATTCCCTATTTTCTACTTCCTCATATCAATGCTTAACAACAACTATTTAAGCTTCTTCTTACTGAACCATAATTAAGAACTCGAATATATTGAAAACGATTCGTATTCCTACTTCTAATGTCTGCCTCAGGTCCATTTCTCACAATCGATAAATATCGATAGGCAACAAGGGCTCATAAATCATATTCCTTAAGCATAAATGAGAATTCTAGATAGTGCTAGCATGCTAATATAGTTTTAATATGCCGATAGTCAATGCACTTACAATCGATATATATCGATTTGCAGTTCTTGATTGCAATACTAAAATGAAACTTGATTAGAGTAAGCCTTTGCCATTTTCTAGCAGAGTTTGAGTTTGGAAGTAACTCTTGCGATATTTACAGGGTATCTGCTGTGCGCCCCAAGGTCCACAAGGACACTTTGCTGCTGCTGTAGTTGTTTTCAAGGCATGTGCTTTGCATAAGTTGCCTGCTTTGTTGTTGTTGGCTCGTTGAGTCGTCGTCGTCGTCGTCGTCGTCGCCTGGCTGCTGGCTGGCTGCTTGAATGCTCAAGGGTAGCCTCGTTTGTTTCAATTCCAATTCGTTTCGCTGCCAGAGAGCGAGCTGGCACCGCCCCGTTGACCATGAGGCCGTCTACCTTCGACTGCCACTTCCTCCACTTACACTCGACCAGACATGCTCTTTAAGAAGCACTTTTAATCATTTTCATGCTGCTGCTGCTGCTGCTGCCGACTGCTGCTTCTCTATGTGTGTGTGTGTGTGTGTGTTTATTTATTGCCCTCCACTCGACAACAGCAATAACAACAACAACTACAGCAGCAGCAGCAGCAGCAACAACAACAATGATAATGTTCGCTTAGGCCTCAATCTCAATGTCTACCTCTTGTAATTTGTATCTTGAAGATAGCAAGCAAATGCTGCTCTCATCTTTCTCTCTCTCTCTTCCTCTCTCTCTCGCTCTCTCTGTATCTCTCTGTCTCGACATCTGTAGATCTTCGCATTAAATATTTATTATGTAGCCAAAGAGTTAACTCGCTCTGTCTGTCTGTCTGTCCATCCGTCCGTCCGTTCGTCCGTTGGTCTTGTCTGCTCGCCTTCATTCTTTTGTTATATATCTGCTGCTGCTTCTTCTTCGTCTTCTGTTTCTTTTTTCTGTTTGTGGTCGGCCGTGTTTCCGCTTCGTGTCCAAAAATGTATCTCAAGAGCAATAACTACATATGCTCTGCTATGGCTGCTTTGCTGTTGCGGTTTCTATCCGTATCTGTATCTGTAGCTGTATCTGTATCTGGCAGCAGCTACCTAATGCCCTCGCCCTCGCCCTCGCCCGCGCCCTTCTCTGTCCCACGTCTCTCGTTTGCACTTGCACACTACGCTTTCGCAGGGCATCATTGTTTTGTCTTGCGATATGTCAGTTCTGGGCAGTGAGGCCTTTTGGCTCTTAAGCTTTCTGCTAGCTGCTTTCAAAGATATTCTCTTACTCCACTCTTGTCACCTACTATGCAACAGCTCTACTATTGTTATGAGAGATATTACCTGAATATAAACCTAAACTCTGTCTCTCTCTCTCTCTCTCTCTCTCTCTCTCTCTCTGCGTATCGTTCTCTATCTGTCTCTCTCACTATTGATCTCTGAAGAGTATCTCTCAATCTCGCTCTCTTCCAAAGCCTATTTAGATGATCTACCATTTGCTTTCTCATATTCCGTTTGTCTCCTTCTACTTCTCTTTCTCTGCCTGTCTCATTGTTTTTCTCGGTCTGTTCTCTCTCTCTCTCTTTCTCTTTCTCACCTTTCGACTCACTCTTCCCTTTCACCTCTTCCTATTCTCTCTTCCTCTTATCCTGTAAATATGCCTCCTTTTCTATCCCTCCTTCTCGTTTCTTTATCTTACTTTATCTCTCATTGATTCTTACTAACATTTTCAAGTTCCATTTCTCTCTCTCTCTCTCTCTCTAATCGCTTTTCCCTTCCCTCTTCATCAGTCTGTCCATGCCTCTCTTCTAACTTTAGCCTCTCTACTTTTCTCAGTTTTCATTCCATCTATTTTCTCAACTTACCTAACCATTGCAGAGAGGGTATTTTGTAGTCGATGAAGTCTGTTCATACGTAGTATTAGCTGACATGCTCGTCATCATCTGTTTCTTTTTTCAGTTTTATTTTAATTTTTCTGTATTTTACATTTTATTGTTGTTAATCGCTTCTATTATATCGCATTTGCCTGCTCGTTTGCGCTTCTGCTTCTGCTTCTGCTGTTTTATCTCCCTCTTGTGCTTCTTCTTCTTTGGCTATCTGCACATTTTGATCTCGTTCGTCTTCGTCATTATGCCCCACAGTACCCCACCCCCTTTTTCTGACTAATTACAGTTAATCATATCACAAAAGGTTTTTCCATCTTCTTCTTCAGCTTGGCGATCTCCCAGGTTGGTTGGCTTTTAATTTGCATAGTAAATCAGTTCTGTAAATTGTTTGTTTGTTTTTGTTTTTCTCTCTCTCCTTTAGCCGGAAAAGCGTGAAAATTATGGCAGCTAATCGGCAGCTTTCACCAAAATTCTTCAGCTTCTTCGGCGCCTGCTGCTGCCGCTGCGCTGCTTGTCTTTAGGCCATCGTTTGCCAAGAATTTAACACTCACTTTTATTTGTTTTCGGCTGTGAAATTCGATAGTGGCCTTAGAAAGCACACAGGCTAATGGAGTGAGGGCGCTAACGATGGGGGTGGGGGCTAGTCAAGAGCCTGAGTGGGCGTGGGAGTGGGAAGGGGTACTCGAGAGTTGAAGAGGGCTCAGAGTAGCTCAGCTGAAAGCAGATGAAATGCAGCACCCACTTGGCTTTGGAGATTTTGATGACACATTTCCAAGCTCGTTAGCTGATATGAAAGCAGTTGATTGGTTCCGCGTAATCTGTGCATAAGCGCAAAGCAAATTGAATGCCATGGAAACTAATGTATTCTTAGGTTACCCAAGCTAAAAGTATTTGGGGCGTAGCCTATCTTGTTTTACAGCTAAAATATTGAAAAGTTCCATTTGGTTAGAGTATTTGCTGGTCGACCAAGTGAGACGTTTAGAGACTTCTCAATCAAAAAATGTGTTATTATATTAATAATTTAAAAAAGAGCAAAAATTGTAATATTAATTGTTTTTATATTCTTTAATTTTAAAATATCTAAAAAAAACTTTTTGTTTTATTTTTATTTTATATAAATAATTTTATTATTAATTTATGTTCATGATTTCATTTAATTTATTTAGCACTTTATATAATAAATAATTCAATATCTTTTATTATATTCTAACAGAAAAAACTTGAATTTAACTTATTATTTTTTATTTTTTAAATTTATTCCTAGGTATTTTATATAATTTTCTTGTAAAATATTTGTTATGTAGCTTATATATTTTTTTAAATTTTATTATTATTATTTTTTTGTATTTTACTTATTTCTTATATAAAATAATATAATAATATATATAAAATATTTGCATAAATCCCATCCAATTAGGCCTAAAAGCAAATGGGCAATGCTGTTAACGTGTTGTAAATGCGAGTAAAAGTAGCTGCCACTTCCTGTTTGTGTCTGCCTGTGTATGGAGTAACTATAACCGACACAAACACACACACACACACACACACACACACTAGTGCATATAATTAGCCACAATATATTTTCGTGGCTATTGGAAAGCCGTCGTTGAGTCGTTAAACAAATTGAAATTAGTCCTTTTCACTGACAAAAACGAAATGAAAACGGCGAAGCACAGGCGAGAGGAAGACAGAGGGAGAGAGTGAAAGAGAGAGAGGGAAGAGGAGAGGAGTATGGTCGCATGCTGGGCCAACCGCACGCTTAAGCTTAAGTCAACGTGAGTATCTTTCACTCCAAATGAAAGTAATGAAAGTACTGCAGCAAGAGGCGAAGCGATACGATACGAAACGAAACGAAACGAAATCAAATGAAGAAATGAAATTTGCTTTCAAAGAGCTGAAGCGCCAGGCGGGCAGCCAGTCAGCCTCAAATGCCGCAGCTGCCAATTGTGACGTTGGCAGCGACGTCGACTGCGCGGCTGACTGCGGCAAATGAAAGCTCTTCAGCTTGGCATTGGCCAACAACAGCTGCAGCAGTAGCAGCCGCAGCAGCAGCAGCAGCGTAGCTCAAGGTGGCAACTGTCATTCAATTGGCGTCTGCCGTTGCTGCTGCTGCGGCGTCCACAGCTTGGCATTAACTTGACACCTTGCTGCTTGAGATTGAAATTTATGAAGTGAGAGCGAGAGAGTGAGCTCAGCCCCAACTCCAACTCCAACTTCAACTCGTAACTCGCAACTCCAAGTCCAATTCCCATTTCAGCTGGCTTGCATTACTTTCTCTTCCTGTTGGCGCTAAATGCTGCATATCTCATATAAAGAGAGCTACGGCCGCATGTGGGTGGTGCCGCGCCCCCTGCCCCCTGTCCCGTGCCCCCGCACGCCCTAACCCCAAGACAATAACAAATGACAGCTGTCGCCCGTCGCCTGTCGCTTGTCGCTTGTCTCTTGTCTCTTGGCAACTTTTTATCTCAATTGCCCAACTGCAGCTGCTATGGGACAATCTCCAAAATCTGGCGACAATTCGTGAGCTTTTCTTTGTGTTCGGGAAAAAAGACGCCCACACTTGAAGGAAATTCGAGTTATGAGATCAAGAGAGCGGGAAATTTGTGTAGTAAAGGCGAAGAGTTTTCCAACAATAATAATAGTAAGGAAATGCAGTATAACATATAGTATATGAGGAGTGAAAAGAAAGGGTATTATAATGTTATTATAATATTATATTAAAATAATACTATCATATTTAAATTAAAAGTGAAATAAATTAAACTTGAAAAAAAGAGTTTTTTATATCAATATAATTCATTTATATTTGTATAGGGTATTTAAACTTCTATAACACAAGAGCTAACGCCTTTGCTTGTTCTTGTTGCATATAAAAATATGCATTTGTAAATATTTTTTTTCTTAGCTTTGCTTTGCTTATTGCACAATTCGACAACATTTGCATTGAGCATAAGCAGCGCACAGTGGGCCAAAATCGATTGAAATTGCTATAGGAAACAGGAAATACAGACAAACGAAATATATTATCATATATTTATATTATTATTGCACTTTAATCAAAAATATAAAATATCTATAATTTAATATATAATAATAAAATATATTTATTGTAATTTATTAAATAAATTATTGAAAAGATCAACGCCTGTTGTCGCACCCTCTCTTTTCCGCCTTTGCTAAACCTGCTGCTCACTTGCATTCAACTTGCTCTTGCTGCTCTCGTCGCTCCCTCTCAGTGCGCCTACGGCTACTCTCTATCTACTCCTACAGCCATACTGTAGCCCATTGCCGTTAAGTTTCGCTTTAAGGCTGCGCCAGTTCATTAAATTTAGTTTACCAGACAGCGACAACAATGTCTGCACAGGCTACTCACTCTCCGCTCGCCCTCTCCCACTCGCTCTGCCTGCAGCTGATTGCAGTGCTCGCCCATTTCAACTTCGCCTCGAGTAGCAGGCAAAAAAAAAAAGACAACACACGCACACAGAGACGCACGCTTTGCTCTCGCATATGCAACTGTTGAAAACCGCAGACACCAACCCCCTTTACTTGCTGCTCTGCGTTCTCTCTCTCTCTCTCTCTCTCTGTCGTACTCTCCCGTTCTGCCGCTCTCTCACACAGTAGTCGCCAAAGTAGTAAATTTAATGTCAGTTGCATTTAAATTGAAACGAGCTTTGTCGGTGCGTTGCTGGAGTGAGGGGGAGCGAGAGGGGGATATAATGGCCTGCTGTGCATCGTCTGCATCGGTTTAGTTACACGCTGCGTCCTCGCTCTCGTTCTTGCTCTCGTCCTCGTCCTCGTCCACGTCCTCGTGCTCATCAGCGTCATCGTTGACGTTCTCTTTGGGCTGTCGACAGTTTGAGTTAATTTCGTAGCCACCGCCTTTTCCACACGTTTAGAGCGCGCACACACACACAGTTTTGAGTGTGTGAGTATGTTTTGCATCTGGCATGCAATGCTGGTTGGTTTTTGTGCTCCTGCTCCAGCTCAAGCCCTAGTTCAACACTCAATCCCAATCCCTTTTTATGGCCTCCGTTGGTTTGTTCGTTCGCTTCACTGCTCTCCTCCGCGCCCTCTTATCCACACACAAATTTAAAGTTAAGCAACAGCGAGTAAAAGTTGGCCCCTTGTGTCGTTATTGTTGTCGCTGTTGTTGTTGTTGCTGTTGTTGTATTGCTTTAACGCGCTCCACTGAAAGATACAAATTGTTATGCAAAATGGTGAAAAGTTTCATTTGGCATCCTCAGCGGTTGAGTTTTTTTTTGTGTTTTCTGTTTCACTACCGCTTGGTTTGCTTTTTATGCAAAAAAAAAAAGCAACAAAATTTTTGTTTACGTTTTGATTTATTTTCATTTTATGTTGATCTGCATTTCGCTGCGGCTGTCTCAGTATCTGCGCTTTGTTGTTGTTGCCTTCACTTTTTCGTGTTGTAGCTGTTGTTGTTGTTGTTGTTGTTGTTGTTGTATGTCTGCCATTGTGTGCAACTTCAATTGACTTTATTTGACTTGATGGGGGCTGGTTCTCTGTGTTCTCTTGTCGCTTTTTTGTCAGCGGGAAAAGACGAGGGAGAAAAAAAGATGAAGAAGATATCTTAAGGAAGATCCATCCCATCTCGCAACTCAACTCGAGCCAGCACGAACAATGCCCGATGCTATCTTAATCGCGACGAGGCTGTTAAATCGTTGTGATTCCATGTCATTTACAATCTTTAATAAGCGCTTACAAGATATTATAACTTATCTTGTGCATTTGCAAGCTATTAATCTGCAGACGGAACGAATGGAATGACACAGCGTGGCCTATTATGCGCTTAAAAGGTGTAGTTAAATGGATATTTATCAAAAATGTAATTGAAATCAAGAAATGTCTAAGAGATTTAAGATTTTTCGAGGGTTTATTTAAGCTCCACTGCAGCTGGAACGTTTGGAATGGCACAATGTACTATTTTCATTCGAGCTATTTAGACATGAATGGAAAGTCTGCATAATTATACAGTTAATCTACCAAAGGAAGGCCTTCCAATGGCACAGGACATGTCCTTGAGATATTTGGCAAGAAAACAAAATAATAAAGTTATAAAATTTGCCTATATTGAAACATATTTAATGACATAACGTGACACTGGCATGAGACATTTGAAATGAAACATAATTCGCTTTGCTCTTGCCAGATTCGACTGTTTTTAGCCCTAGTTTAAGTTTCTTCTGTTTGTATCTTGTCACAATTATCTCGCCAAAAAATATGCAAATTTCGGCACTTAAAAGTCCAGCATAACTTTTTTTTATAGCTGCTTTCGTGTACCACTCTAAGAAGAAGTAGGAGGAGGAGAAGGAGGAGCAACATAAAAAGAAAAAGAATTCACCGCTCTCAAGGCCAGGCAGTAAAAGAACCCGCTTCGCCTCGGGCTCTACCCAAAAGAAACAAAAATCGCTGCCCAAAATCGCCCTAAAACCTTGAGAGAGCTCATCGCACGTTTAATGCGCCCCAAACGATTCACACTCGAGACGGATAGGCAAACAGAGACTAAGACAGCCATATAGACGTAATACATATGCACAAATATATATATATATATATTCACATACACGTTGGCTTCTAGCGCTCATAATTACGGGACAGACAGACACGCAGCTCGTTAATTATGCCGTCTAAAGCCAACGAAATTATGACAAATTTCAATAAGGCCAACAAAAAACGTCGAGAGTCAAATGAGTTCAAATACTTCTCGCCCATATCAACGTCGTCCGACGTCCGTCAGTCCTCTGGGCATGGCACAAACCAAACACACATTCTATAGCAAGCAAACATTGCCCGAAAGCAGAAAGAACACGGAGAGAGGAAAAAACCCTCAGCAAACCCGAAACTTCTGCTGGGTTCAGGGTCAACAACAAAAAACCAACTCAGTTCATTAAAACAATAAAACGAAAACAAAGAAAAAAGCGAAAAAAGGGAGGATGAAATACGAAAGTTTCTGTGAGACTTGGCTGGGTTGGGTACAAATTCTAGTTCCATATATAAATAGACGTTAGATAGATCAATATTTGCTCAGCTAGAAGTTAATAGCGATAGTTTTCGAGTTTACTTGGCAGTTGCCAAAGCAAATGGGCAATACTGACTGCTAAATACGCGTTCAGAAAAGCTTATACACAGAGGTAGTCTACCCAGTATAGAGTATATAATATTGAAAGCTAATATGCCCAATTTGCCGACCTTGTTAGCGGGCATCCAAGCACCTGCAGAGCAGGTAAAAACCAAATTGTGAAATGCCTTTGCTTCATGCTAACACCTTAGTGACACATTCTAAGGAATTCGCGAGTTGACTGTAATTCCTAATATATTGTTTGTCTTTGCGCTCGCGTTTTGCAACACTGCACATGTAGAATATGTTTGCAAATATGGGCTGTAAAATGTCTTATGTTAAGAATTTATTAACATTAATTAAGACTTAAATTGCCAATGCGAAGGCAAAAATAATTGGAAATTTACTGCGACTCGCAGCACTAATGGCGGCACTTTACAACACTAAATTGTTATATTGTACAACACACGCGATAAGAGAAAAGTCAAAAGACACTGAAACAATAAAAATGATGAAGAACGTTCAAGGTTTCAGAGCAACGGCAATTGCTATAGCGATTATAGTAGTAGTAGTAGTAGTAGTTGTTGTTGTTGTTGTAATTGTGTCTGGAATGTCCAAGTGACCTGGTTCCTTATTGGTATAGAATATAGAGATTATTCAGTTGGATTTAATACAAGTTCAATAGAACTACAGTATAATCCGCTTATAATGACATTTATAGCTCTTATAGCGAAATTTGAATTTAATAGAATACTGAAGCAAGCCCCTGTGATCTCTCTCTCTCTCTCTCTACCGGTTTCCCCTTCCTTTCTCGTTCTCTGTATCTAACTCTCTCTCTCTTCTTTCTCTGCCTTTCTTCTCTCTCTCTCGCTCGCTCTATCTCTCTCTCTCTCTAGATAGAGAGCTATCTCTCTGCCTCTCCCTCTCTATATCTCTTTCCTCTCTCTGTGTCTAACTTTTGTTCCTTTCTCTGTCTTTAGCTCTCTCTCTCTCTCTCTCTCTAGATAGAGAGCTATCTCTCTTCCTCTCTCTGTCTCTAACTTTCTTTCCTTTCTCAGCCTCTAGCTCTCTCTCTCTCTCTCTCCCTCTCTCTCTCTCCGATCTGTTCGCGTACAGCAGTTACTACTGTAGCCATAAACTTGAACATGACATTTATCCAACTACTGCTGCTGCTTCTTCTCTGTGTTTTTTTTTTTTTTTTTTTAGGTTTACGTATTGTTGTTGGATTTGGGGTTTTAGGTTACGGTTTGGGTTTGCATTTGGTTTTTTCTGCTCACTTTTGGTTTCTGTCTCTTTTTTATGGCCCGGCACGTAGCGCAAAATGTGTGCATTTTAATGGTCGAAATGATGGTTACTTTACTTTAGTTTATTGCGTTATTAATAACATTTTGATTGCATCACGTACGCACACGCATCGCCCCTCCATGGGAGGAGGCCGAGGGGCGTGAAGCGGGGGTAGAGATAGAGTTGGGCAGGGGGGCACTCACGTTTCGTACGGGGAGTGGAAATGGGCAAATGGGGAAATGGGTGCAAGCAAGTCTCCTCCTTGGCTCTGGGCTTTCTGTTTCTCTGTCTGTCTCTTTGTCTGTCTCTCTGTCTGTCTGTCTGTCTGTGTCTTCAGCTGAGCTACAAACGAAGGGCAGTTAAAAGTAGAAATCGTGCCGAACTGCTGCAGCCTTGATTCAATTTCAGCTTTTTGTTGGGTCTCTTATCAATGCTGCCGGCTGTCTCTGCCTCTGCCTCTGCCTCTGCTTCTGACTCTGACTCTGACTCTGACTGAATCTGGCGCTGTGTCTGTTTCTGGCTTTGGCTCAGTTAATTTTCCATTTTTATTATTGAATTTTTACAACAGCCAGAAGTAGGTCAAACATGCAGTAACAGATAGAAATATGAATGCAGATACAGATGCAGGTACACAGTAAAAGATACTAAGATAGATATGCAGATACATATGCTGTAGATATGGATGTAAATAGAGATTTGGGCACAGATACACAAGCTTAGACAGATACAGCTACGACGTATGCATAGATAGAGATACACCCACGTTTGTAGATACAGATATAAATGCAAATAGTGAATCAGAGACACATGGAGATATAGATAAGGGTTGAGAATCAAATACAAGTAGAATACTTGCACGGATACAGATACAAATTCAAATAGAGAACCGTATACAGATGCACATATACAGATACAGATGAAAAGACAGCTAGGGACCTTCGACTCTATATAGATACAAGCATATGTAGATACAAAGATAGATATAGATTTCAAGGCCCATACTGATCCTAAACTCTATATAGATACAGATACGGATACAAATATGAACCGGATGAAGATTCACATATAAATAAAACAAAATATAAAATAAAATATCAGTGAAAATATAAAGTAAATTCTGGTGCATAGTTAGGTGGGATGTATTTTGCTATTGCAGATAGAGAGAGATGCACTACAAATTACATATACATATAAATTCCACACAGACAAGAGACACACATACATATGTATGTAGGTAAATATACAGACACGCATGTCATACAGATGTCATTACAGACACAGCAACAGCAACTGCAACTTTAGATGCAATTACATACACATATGCATACATACATACATACATACACGTATATTCAGCAGGAAAGAGGGATACATCCACTTGCATATAAATTAAGGCAACACGAAGGTTGCATGCAAAGGTCGGCTGCAAATTGCCAGCGTTCCACATTTTGGGCTTCATTAGCTGCCCTAATTGGAGCTGAGGCGTCTGTCGCTCCGAGCAGCACGATGAACGATGATCGTGCCAAAAGTGGAGCTGGAACTGGAACTGGAACTGGAACTATAATCAAGCACAATAGCCAAGAATAAGAATTGAAACTTGTCTTTCAATTTGATTACCGATTCAATACAATTGCACAAGTTCCTCTGCTCACTAGTTCATGAGCTTTTGAGTTGGAGTTGCAGGAACCAGTTCACTGAACCACTAAAGCACTGCACCTTGAATTAACTAGTTCGTTCATAAATATAATTATTCGATAACTGTATTAGTTCATTTCTATTGATTGACTCAATTGAACTTTGCTAGTTCTCGCCCGCAGTTGCAACGCGACTTTCACGCGCGACTTTAAACGCTCGCAAAACGCTTCGGTGCACCAAATTTGCATTTCGCGATTGTCGCATGCAAATGGGAAAGCAGCAACAGCAGCAGCAGCGAAACTACAAGCAACAACAACAACAGCAACAGCAGCAACTGTCATAAATATAACTCGAGCTCAATTGAGCTTTGTTGTTGTTGTTGTTGTTGTAGGAGTATATCTTGCTTTGGTCTTTAGCTTGAGCCCTCGTTTAATGATTTCTCCTTTAAACGAATTTCGTTTTCTTTTTTCTTTTTCAATTTACAATTTATGATATCGTTGCTCTATCTACTTTCATAGTCTTTGCTCTCGCTCTTGCTCCATCTCTCTCTCCTTCTCTTTGCTGAACTCAATTGGGGTATCGAAAGGCCTAACTAATGCCTAGCTCTAATTTATATCTCTATCCATTTATCCATTTAAAATATGTCATAAATTGAGTTATCGATAAGAATGTTTTTTGAAATAAAGTATCGATCAATAATTATCGATAATTTTTCTCCTAATAATCTATCATTTGATTTGCCGGACCTGAAAAAGATTTCCTATATAGGCATCTCTCCAGCTTCATATCAATGTAAGTTGTTATCGATAACATCGACTATCGATTGATATCTAAAGATTTGCCATATAGGCTAACGCACTCGTAATGTAATTTGTTATCGATAGCTAAACCTATGTCAATCGATAATTATCAATACTTTTGCTGGCTGGACAACAATATTTTTTAACCCAACTTGAGTGCAGTAATTGGAAATAATTCCATATTCTAACCAGCTCTGCCTATTAGAAAGTCTTCGGTCGACCCTCGTTTAGTGAACTCTTCTACGGCTTAGTCTCTGCTTTAATTGACTTTAAATTGTTGCCAAGCGGCGCAGAAAACATTTTCTCTCTCTCTCTCTCTCTCCCTCTCTTTCAAATGTCTCTTGAAACGCAAATTGTGATTGTTGTTTGTTTGTTACTTGTTGTTGTTGTTGCGCGGCCATTGCCGTCAAATTTGTGTGAAACAAAGCGACAACAGCAACAACAACAAAAGCACTTGACAAGGCAAAGCGAGCCGGCTTTTCACTTCAAGCTCTGCAAAATATATGCCTATATTAAGAGGGGCCTATGAAGCCGAAGAAGTGGGCAGACTGGGCGGGGCAGCAGCGGGCCGGGGAGAGCGGATGCTGGCCGTGAAACTAGCCGCTGTTAAAGACGTCGGCAGCAGCAGCAGCAGCAGCGGCAGCGGCAGCATCAACATGGGCATTGCCTTCGGCGCGGCAATGGATAAAAATGCGTGCCAATGTATTTATTGTTTCAACTCGAGCTGAATACCCACTGAAAGTGGGCTTAAAGTGGGGTATATTAGTTTGCATGGGAATGTGAAAGAAGAGCAGTAACTACACAATTGACTATGATGGAATAGAGCTATCTATATGGGAGAAATGGAGGAGAGTGAAACATTTATAGACGAATGGACGATGAATGGATTGATGAAGAGGGGGAACTGTAGAGAGAGATAGATCAACTGCTATGATTATACTCAGCTTGTCAATGCTGCTAGATACGAAAGTTACTAATGATCTAAGGAAGATCTATTCCTCTCTACCCATTCGCATTCATCTATATGAACCCATCCAACTCAGCAACTAAAAAGGCTACAGTTCTTTAATTTATAATACCTATGCTATTCAAATGAATGTACTAAAAGTTCATCATTGAGTTATCGATATAGAAATAAATATTTTTACAGTTCAGTTATTGAAGATTCGAAAGTTTTAATGGGTGAACGCGGTTTATTGCTAATAGATGTGCTCTTAATTCAAGTTGTATGTAATTTCAATTTTATAAACATCGATAATTATCGATATTAGGTAAGTTAGACAGGCCGAATTGGGTATATAGATGCTTATAATGCAGACATTCACTACACCAGAATCACAATTATTCCAGTATGTCCATGATCTATAAATCAATATACCTCCCACGAACCTAGATTCGTTTGGTAGTATATATAGCAGTATATAGTTTAGAGTATATATATAGTAGTATATATAGTAGTATATATAGTAGTAGTAGCATATATTCTGGCTATGCACACCCGACTAAGGCACACTTATTTGTCTTTCCTCTATACGCACACACACACACAAATACACAATACATAACTTGGCTCATTGCCAGCAGCGCGTTGATTCGGCTCGTCTCTTGGCTGAGTCGGGGAGTGGCTTTAGATGAGTTGACCCTAGCAGCAAGACAACGCTAGCTACGCTTGTCGCATTGGAAATAAGACATGGGGTTTGCGACAAAGAAGAAGAAGAAGAAGCAGCAGCAGCAGCAGCAGCGAAGTCATAGGCCCAGTAAACAGAGCCATGTCCCATGTCAACTTTTGACGTGACAGTTGATTTATGGCTGGATTAATATCACAGCTACCCTCAGCATACACACACATACACACACACACACACACACACACACACACTCGCACACACAAACTTTTGTTCAACTTCCCAGTTGTAAATTTCGAAATGGATTTCGAACTTTGTTCCAATTTCAGTTTGTTTCGTGTCATGTTTATATTTATGGCTCAGTTGAATTTCGATTTATCGTTCATCAGTTTTTTAATGTACGAAACATCAATTTTTCTTTTGATATTCGAAAAATGTTTTTTAATTTTTGACATTTTTACAAGGCATTAAACACAATTTCAATAGACTTATTTTTTAGTGTTGTGAAACTTTTAATGTGGGCTGAAATTAAGTGTTTGAGCCTGAACTCGATGGGAATAGGTTAAACTGGGGTATATGGGGTTTTTTAATGATCTCAATGATCTCATATTAAGTACAAAAGCTGATTTGATTTGTATATTTGAATACATTCTTTATTTATTATTTTAATATGGATATGCGATTCATATGATTTTGATACTCTTCCCCCTTTTCTCTTCAGAATTGTCAATCTTCAGATATATCAAATGATACCGACTTGATCTTTGCTGTATAGTTCCATTCTGATCTCATAATTACGCTCTGCTAATTTCATTAAGATCGTGCAGACAGAACTGAAGTTCAATTAAGCGAATTTATAGCGTGGGGGCTCTTGGGCGGCACGAGTATGATCAGTAATCAGATGAATATGTGGGTGTGTATTGGTTGTTATGAAAAAGGAATGAGTAAGTGTCTCCTAGTCGGTCACTCCCGACTAGAGTACCCTCGTTAACCAAGTGAAGCGTAAAAAAGTAACAGGGTATCTACTAGTCAGTCATTGCCACTGTCTACCTCTTAGTTATTTTAGCGTTTATGCCTCGAATGCATTTCATAAATATTTTCTTACCTCCTCTCTTTGCAGGTATGTAAAAAAACCCTTTAAAGGCTTTCCACAGCTGCAAATACCAAATCCTGCACGTGAGTAATTATAATTTATTTAAATTGCGCAGCTCGAGTGATCCATCGATCGATCGTTTCGATCGACCCAGTTTACAGAGCCTTTTGCAATTATTCATTTAAATCGACACCAGGCGAACGAAAAATAAAAATAAAACTGAAAAGAATTCAATTTAATGCAAAAACTTAAAGCTCAGAAAACCAGTTGAAAATTCCTGTTGAACAATTTTTTTGACAATTTTTTTTTTTTTTTTTGCTGAATGCCCTAAAATTTGGCTGTCTGCGCTGATGATATCATGGCTTCCGCATAAGACTTGGCTGAAAAGAGAAAAACTGGTTAAAGCACATGTTGAAATTTGTCATTTCCATATGTTCAACCTAGTGAAACATTCCAATATTTATTTAGAAAATTTAAAGTTGATCAGCTACTGATCTTCGCAGCGCCATCTATTGTTTAATTGCTGTACTTCGAAGAAGGACATGAGATGGAAAATCGCCTGCGTTTCGTACGCGTTTTAAAACGCTTTGGCTCAGTGAGCCTGGTCAGTTATTCGAGTTGATATTGGCGCCATCTATTGTTAAACTGCTGCGTTTCAAATGAGGTCAAAGAGAAACAACGAAAAAAAAAAGAAAACAAGTAAGAACGTTGCAGTCGGGCGTTACCGACTGCGGAATACTCATTCACATCCCATCAACAATTTAGTAGTTAAGTTTCGTTCTAGTACTGTAGAATATACAGGTTTTTCCGATTTGCCACGCCCCAACTTGGCGTAGACACCTCATTTTTGGTCGGTTTTTAGAAAGAGATAACGTTACCCTAACTGCAAAGTTTGAATGCTTACCCTCAAAAAATGTGAAAATTACAGGGTATTTTTCGATATGCCACGCCCCTAAAGAGGCGTAAAAATTATTTTTGGGGAATCGATAGAGGAGGCTACCAGTAACTCAACTATCCAAATTTGAAGCTTCTAGCTATTATACTTTAGGAGATATAAACTTTTGCGGTTTGCCACGCCCCCTGTGGGCGGACATATATCCGACAAAACTTTTTGGTCTTGGGTGATCAGTCCGAGTATATATACAAAATTTGAGGTCTCTTTCATCAATAGTGTCCAAAATATAGGAGAATTTAAAAAATCACTATATCTTCAGGTCCGATTTGCCACGCCCCCAACGGGCGTAGACTTATAATTTATCTTCAGACTTTATAGAATCATACCATTAGCTGACGTGCAAAATTTCAGCATTCTAGGTTTACAACTTTAGGAGATACAGTTTTATCCGATTTGCCACGCCCCCAATGGGCGTAGATATATCCGCCATAGCTCGTGATCTTGGGTGGTCAACGCGGACCTACATACCAAGTTTCAGCTTTCTAGCTCTTCAACAAACATGATTTCTCGTATATCGGAAAATGCATTTTCCGATTTGCCACGCCCCTAGTGGGCGGATCGGGAAAATTTTAACACTTTATAAATCGGAGATATACACGAGTATGTGTTCCAAATTTCAAGTCTCTAGCTTCAATAGCGCCGAAATAGATTGCGTTCATACGGACAGACGGACAGACGGACGGACGGACAGACGGACAGACGGACGGACAGCAAGACGGACATTGCACAAAACCAATATACTGATTCACTTTCGTGAATGAGTATAAAAACACGCGTTTTGCGGGCGTTTTTAGACGCGGTCAAAAGTTTTTGTTTTAATTGCGGATGCGCAGACTTTCGATTTCGTTTCATTGCTATTGTTATTGTTGTTGCTATTGTTGTAGCTGTTGCTCCCGTTGTTGTTGTTGTTGTTGGTTTTGAGGCCTACGCTCTGCAGCAGCAGTGGCAGCGGCAGCGGCACAGTCAGCTTCATGAAGCGTCGCGGCTTTCCAAAAACAAAAACAACAACAACAACAAAAAATTCAACAAATTTCAAAAAGTTGCTGCACAGTTTCACTTGAGGGAAATCGCAGCTCCCGGTGTCGCGACGTCGCGTCGTTGCTGGCTATGACATAACAGCCGTCGCTGCCGACGTCGACTGCAGCGACAGCAGCGGCGTCTGTGGAAAGTTGAGCGCAAATTGTCGTTTTGGGCTTTTGCTTAACAACTTTTGCAACTGCTTCCAATTGACGTGAAAAATGATTTTTCTGAGGCTTTTGGCATTGTGCAATCCAAATTTGAAAGTGTCTAAAAAGTATGGCAAATGCATATATAATGTGTAGAACAGTTAACGGTCTGGGGGTTGGTCTGGTATTGGAGTTGCGTATTGGAGTTTCGGAGTTGAATGTGGAATGGGCATTGCATTTATAGTTAGCCAAAGTCCAAATCAAAATTCGGGAATGAAAGTCAAGTCGAAGTTGCATTCGGAGTCAAATTTCGAGTCGTGTCCAAAAGCAAAATCTGCTTCTGAATCCGATTTGGAATAAGCATTGAAGACGAAATCTGGGCTAGAAATCATGTTGTAAGCTCTTATATAGAAATCAAGTTGGGATTTAAGTCGTTTTTATTCGGGATAAAACTCCGAATCAAAATCGGAATTAGAAATTAAGTCAAATACGGAATCGAAGGAGTTGGAATTGTAGTCAGTTGTAGTTGTAGTTGCCTCGGATTAAGAGTTGAAGAAGGAATTTAAATTGTAATCCTAGTCTTGGATTAAACGTCGAAGTCGGGGCTGGAAACGAAACGAATCGGAGTCGAGATCGTATACATCGGAGTTGGACTTAGATTCAGAATTTAAAGCTAGAAACGTACTCAAAACGAAGATCGTATACTGAAATGAATGAGATTAGTAGTAGAAATCAAGATGGAGGTGGAGGCGGATTAGGAGTAAATAAAATCATCGGATTCGGAGCTGGAATTGCAGTCCCTGTCGGTTCATATAGATATTGGAGTGGGAATGGAAATCGGAAAAGTAGTTGGAATAGTCGAGCTCTGTGTTGAAATTGGAGGAGTCGTCGGAATCGGAATTGAACTGGAGTCGGAATTGGCATCATTAGCATGCTTAAAGTCGAAGAGTTATTCTGAGTTAACACTACAAGTCGGAGCTCGGTAAGGTTGGAGTTGTGCTGGAAAAATATCGGAGCGAAATCGAAATCAGAGCTGTGGAAAATGGAAAATCAAATTCGGAGTCGAAGTCGAAGTCGGTGTCGGAGTGGAGTCGAAGTGAGTGGCCATCGTCTGAGCGCTGGAGGAGATAATAATAATCACTTAATTTGAACTCTAATTTGTGGCATGGGGGGAGCATTCACTTAATGACTTTCTCAGCAGCGTGAAAAACGAAAGGTGATCTGCTTTTTTCTTTTTCATGTTTTCAAGTCTTTTCTCTTCCATTCAACTTATGCAAAACAATGAGCACTTTTTGTCCAGCTGCCCCCTCCGCCCTTACCCAACTTTTTGATGCCCGACGCAAGTCAAAGTCAAAAAATTTGAATTCAAAGTTCATTTCCATTTTGTTTGTCAGTTGTTGGGCCTAATGGGGGAATTGGAAAGGTAATGGCAAAGCCAAAGGCGGCGCACACACACGCAAAGGGGGGCACGGGGCTGGAGCTGGGGGTGGCACTATCAGTTCCATGACTCTTCAAATCACATATTCATGCTTTTCTTTGCCAACAATGAATTATCTATTGTGGGTGCTGTACGTATAACATTTCTCCTGCTTGTATAACAGTTTTTAGCTATACATTTTAAATCCCTATAAACATAAATGGTAATATGCTATAGCACATTATATTGCATATTATATTATGTGTATAACAGTATAACAGATGAGATATAGAAGCTCAGTTTCATACTTATCAGTTATTTCCTTTATAAATCTATGTGTTGTGCTTTTATAAACTTACATACATCCTGCATAACAGTTTTGTATTTTAATATACTGTATAACAGTTGGCACAACAGTTACTATATCGGTTTGCATTATGATAGATTATGTGCATATAACAGTTAAGTTAAAAACAACTGAAATTCTCTTTTTAGTCATGTATAACAGTTGGCATTTACTACATGCATATTTATAAGAACACTTGCTATTTATTGAAATCTATTGTGTATAACAGTTGACATTCCAGTTGCCATGCACTGGTAGAACAGTTGTCAATTATAGCTGTATATAGGAAATGAATGATGAAAGCAGCAACAACAACAGTTACTTTCATTATGCCCAGACCATCCCCTGCCCTTCCCCCTTGCCCTTGCCCAACTTAATTCATTTCTCATCTGCACTCCATTTGAAATTCAATTTCCTTTCGTTTTTTGTTTTGGCCAATCAATTTAAGTCTCGCCTGCATATCCAGCTGGCTGGGCAAATCCAAACAATGCCGGAACTATGCGCGGTCCAAAACAAACACCCAAAAACAAAATGACAAACAGAGATACATGATGAAAAAATATCAAGAGTAAAAAAAAAATCATGCACTTTTTACCTTTTACGTTTTACGGGACGATTTCACTTGAATTCGTAACACCCCAAAAAAGAGAGTTGCAAAATTTGTCGAGTTGAGATTTGTATTAAAACAAAAGACAAAATGAAACCACCCGCGATTTTTGTATTGTGCACACACACACACACACAAACACAGGCGAAGCATGCACAACTCTCACATGAGCTGAACACACACACACATACATATGCACACAAATCTTTACCAGCTCTCATATAAGACACACACACACACACATGCGCGCAGGCTTGCACAGCAATCACACACTCTCTCTTTCACTCACTTATTGCTCTCACATGAGTCAAACTCTCTTTGCAGTTGTTGTTGCTTTTGCTGCTATTGCCGATTATCTACACCTTTCACCTTTCACGCCAACAACAACAACTAAAGCCACAGGCAGACGCTGTTGCTGCTGCCTCTGCCTTTGTTTTCATTTTGATCTCCCAAAAAAAAAAAGAAAAAAGAAAAAAAAGAGGAGAAACAAAATTTGCAGCCTTTCTAATTTCAATTGTTGCCGTTGTGCAATCCAATCTAAGCTTAATTGCTAAGGATTGAACTGGAATGGTTTCCAATGGAAGCCAAAGCTGCAGTTGAGTGACATTTATGCACACATGCATACATACACATGCATATGTATATATGTATGTACATATGGCAGCGCCCACTAGCTGCAGCCTAGGCAGCAACAAAAATCCAAGACGAAATATGTATTACATAAACACACACCGAGGGATTTCCACACCACTAACAACAGCAACAACAACAACAACAGCAAGTCTAGCTGCCACACACTCCCCAACAAATACCAAACACACAAAAAAAATTAGTTTCACCTCTTTTTCATGCCAAAGCGCTTAAAAAGCGCAGCAAATTATAAACAAGCGCAGCTCAGCAATAGAGCGGCAGCAGCAGAAAGACGTAGAGTGACAGAGAGAGGGAGAGACAGAGCGAGAGTAACGCAAACGAATTGCAGCGCCCACAGTTTCCACGGCTGCGGCTACGGCTGCTGCTGCAGTTGCAGTTGCATACGGCATATATATATTTTTTTATTTTTTGGTAACTGCTTTTTGGCAACACCGAAATTTGGCATACACGAACAACAACAAAAATGAATAAATAAAGAAATAAATAAAAGAAAACGTCTAGAGCCAAATGACAAACCGTAGCCAGCGTCAGCAGTCGGCGTCGCTGTCGACGTCGCTAACTTCGCCTCGCCGCCTCGTTGTGAACGATTACATAACAAGCGCGACACGTTTTTGTGCAAGCGTTAACGGCGGCAGCGACGCCGGCGACAGCAGCACCAGCAGCGGCGGTGGCGGCGGCAACGTCACATGGCCAAAAAAAAGGGGGCACGACTGCGCGCCACAAGCCGCGCCGGCTCAAGCAGGCGACGTAATAAGCGAAACGAAGCAACAGCAACAGCAGCAACAACAACAGCAACAGCAACAACATCAACTCGTCGACTTGGTTTAGTTGGCGCTGCTGATTGAACTCCTAAAATTTGCCAGCGTTTTGCGGCTTTCTTTTTCGTATGCGTATTACACACACATACAGACACACACACACATGCATATGTGTGCATGCATAGCTCACTCAACAGCAAAGGAAAGAAAAAAACTTTAAAAACTGTAACTTCAGCAATTGAGAACAAAGCGCATAAAGAAGTAACCGACTTACAAATATCCTGTAAAATCTGACGTTGCGAATTTAACGTCTTACTGACTTGAGTTATGTTATTTAAATGTGGGTATACCGTATACTTAATAAAATATGTATATAAAAAAAAATATGGAAAATTAACATATCTTATGAATCAGTTATGTTAATATAAATATAAATTGTTGGGTATATTTACATATATTTTGTTGATATATTACATTAATATATCATTCGCTGTATTTCGTATACTTAATTTTATTTTGCTCTGACTACTGACCTGTTGAATTCTCAGTGACAGTTCTATTAAATCAATATAGCCTACACATAATTCTACCTTACAGGGTATTTGAAAATAGTGGTGTTTAATAAGTTTTCGACTGTTGCGCTTCCCCATCTTGTTTGGCGTGCGCCTTTTGGGCCGCCCTAATTTCGCTTAATTACACACACACACACACACACACACACACCGTATAAGAGTCGGTATAAGAGTGATAACTACGTTACGATTTGTACGTAACAGACGCCTGCTGCTGCTGCCTTTTTTTTTTTGTGTTTATTTTAATGTTCATCTGTCTGCGTTGGTTTTTTTTTTTTTTTCTTTTTCTGCCTTTTTTGATGTAATTCGACTTTTGAATTTATTTTGAGCGCGCAAAGTTTTCACTCTTGCATTATAAGACATTTATGTTTATTAACAATTTGTCTTCATTTGGTCCAAGTTTTTTGGGGCCAACTCTCGAATATCCAAACTTTGTTTGTCTGTTTGTTTGTTGTCTCTTAACTGGGCCTTGACGCTGGGTTTCTTTGTGCGTTTGTTTGTCTGTTCAGTTTCGAGGTTTTAGCGTATATGTATGTATGTATGTATGCATATTTCGATCTCTAACTGATTAGCGGCTCATTTTGAAAGTTTACCTTTTAGTTTAGAGCCCACTATGAAACTGTCACCCTTTCGGTGCATTAAATGAAGTACTTAAATCCAGGTACAGTAGTGCTCATAGTACATTAATACATACATATATAAATAAAGTAAATACCCTACCTAACCATACGCAATTACTTCACTTTTCTCTTACGTCATGTGATCTATAATCTGATTAATAACCCCTCCCTCCATTAGACACTCAATCAGTCGTTAACTAAACATTCTTAAGTCCCACCTTAATCATGTTTAAGCCTCAACATTAACCAGAACAACCTGTAGCTATTAGATATCCAACTAATTAGCAGATAAGAAGCCATAAACAAGCAATAGATGGCGTTTTATTTTTATGACCTACCCAAAGGTCGTGCAAAGAAAATGAAATTAAAATCACATTAAACTAAGGATGCGGCTGGAAGTGGTCTGAGAGAGGGAGCGGAAGGCAGGGGTAGAGCAAAACAAATGATGACAACCGAAAAACAATTAAGCCCTGACAAAGCAAAGGCAATAAAAATGAGCACAACAATGGGTAAAAGTGTGCTAGTTATGGTCTAACGACTCAGTAATACCCTACACCCGCAAAGCTGTATAAAGATAAATGTGACTTTCTTGTGTGTATTATATTACAGTTCGTCCCAACACTCGCTCTTATAATCCAGCAATTGCTTAAATTTGTTCTAATATACCCTTTCTCTCTGCTAGATACTTTCAATTCGTTTGGAGCACTTCGAAAGAAAGCCAATGAAGTGTGCAGTCGGCTCTCTTGAAATGTTCTACTGCTGCCGCGACTTCTGTTTCTTCGTTTCTTCTTGCTATTCTTCCTTATGCTTAGCGTCAACGGCAGCGGCGTCGCGTCGCATCGCCGCGCGTCGGCCACCAACGCTGTTGTTCGAAAAGTAAGTAAAGAAGAAGAAGAAAAACACAAATTCGTGTGTGGCTCCTCCACTCATCGCTCTGCTAGCAGCGCCGAGGCCGAGGTCGTCTCGCATGGCTCTGTGAGTGCGCGTGTGTGTGTACATGCAAGCACACGTGTATGTATGTATGTATGTGTGTGCTTGTGATTGTTTAGGCTCTGCGTCTGCGCTTGACACACGAATATACACACACACACACATGCATACATATATGAAGAACCGCACAACTTTGGTGGCATTTCGTATTTTTTCTTTATTTAAATTATTAAAGAAACAAAAAGATGTATTATAAACTGGGAAGGGGTTTCCTTTTCGGTCTGCTGCACAAACGTATCCTACGCCGCAGCTCATCTGGCCATCTCGCCATCTCGCTGCTACCTGACCAAGCCCGCCCGCCCGTTCGTTTTGCTGCGGCTGGGCCACACACAAAGCCACTTGCACACACTCACACACGCACGCTCTTCAAATTAGCCTAGCCACAACTACAAAGTCTATGTGCGAGGTAGTGTGTGTCTGTATTCTTTGCATGTTGCTCCAGCTCTCTCGCACATCCATCACGCCGGTCGAGGAGTCGTCAAAAGAGCAAAAGAGCGTAGATTGAATTATTTGCCATTCAGTCGTAATTGTTAGAAAAAAGAAGAGGAAACACTTAAAGAAATTTGTATGCGTATTGATTTCTAAATTCAAAAATTAAGCTTTTTGAATGAGAAGAGCGCAATAATAATATACATAACTAGCAATGAAATAAATAAAACAAAATTTTGTTATTTATTTATTTATTTATTTTGTTTTTTATATAAATATAGTTTTTATGTAACTATTTCTGCTCATGGAATGAATAGTGAAAATTGGATTTTATCCTACTTTGTATCGACAAATGTCGAAAACAAAATTCCTTCTATTTTACATTAGTTGTGAATCATATCGTATTTTAATATCAGAAGTTCCTCTCATATCTCTCAGTGTATGTAAGAAGTAAAAGACCATATACGGGGACCACACACGCTGCAATCCATTTACAGGTGCCAGAGCATCAGCTGCCTTGCCAGTGGCACCTTTTTACGTTTAATGAGCGTAAACAAACGCCGTGGGAAGTCTATTACCAGCCCTGCAGCCATTGTCCTACGTGAAGAAGCAGAGGAGGAAGCAGAGAAGAAAACCCTACTTTGTGGTTAGCGTCTGCCAGCGGGTGAAGCCTTAAGCAATTGCATTTGTCTAGTTGCACAGACTTTGAATGGATGCTGCATTGTCTGCTTCTTCTTCTGCCTTTTTCTTTAGCAATCATAAAATGTCCTTCAATGTCCTTTTTGCCCACCCAGCGACCCGAGCCAGAGGACAATCAAATTAACGATTGTTGTTTTGACATTCGTGGGTGTTCCCTTTCGATAGCCAAATGGGTGATAAGATCAGGTGGCAAAACCTGGCTAGCACTCGCTTTGACAAATTATCTTCAGCTCGAGCTGTAAAATTTTGCAGTCGCACAAAAAAAAAAAACACGAATTCTATAGATTCTATTGAAGAGATTGAATTGTCATAGAATATGAGCAGGAAATGGCTTAGGCAGAACAAATCCTTTAAGAAAAACGCAAGACAAATGAATCAAGCTTAAGATCAAGAGACATAAGAATACCAAACAAAAACAGATTTGTTGAAATAAGCAAATACATGAAACAATAAAAACGAGTAACAAAGAACGTAATAAAAAGAACAAAGAACGTTAATAAAAAATTTGCAAAAAGTATAAGAAAATTCAGGACAAAAGCTGATGTAAGACAACAGAAATAACGTAACGTATGGCATACAACGTAACGCGTTAGAAAGATAAGCTTAATTACGTATACGTTATGGATGTGAAGTAGGGCAGCGAAAGTATCGTAATGCAACGTTACGGAATAATACGTAAACGACGTAAGAAAAAAGACAACGGTACCTTACGTACCATAACAGGAAAACCCAAAACACGCAAGACAGTTTATATATACTCAAATATTTTGTAGAGGAAGTCTATCATACCCGCCACTCGTAAGGGTGTTCAATGAAAGAGGCGAGCGAGTTGTTTCCATTGGGTCGCGTCGGATATTATTGTATAATCGACGAAAGCAGCATAAACCATAATAAACCAAGGCCAAGTCGAGACTCGACACGCATTTTTTCGACACTTTTCCCCCACTTTGGTCAGCCTAAAACCTGGTTACGAAAACTAAAAACCAGAAAAACGAAAGAAACACCAACTGCGAGTAAAAATGAAGTAAAATAAAATAAAGCAAAGAAATGAAAAAGAAGAGGAAGAGGTAAAAACATCGAATCAAAATAATAAATAAACTCTTTATGAATTATCGCTGAACTAGTTTCAATGGGCGCGTGACAGATGAACAAAAGAAAAAGAAAAAGAAAAAAAAAATACATTACTAAATTTTATGCGTATGCTAAAAGGTAAATGGAAATCGAAAAATCGTAATTCGAAGTCTTTGTTCGAAAGTTCGAAATTTTGGTCAATTGATGACGACAACAAATCGACACAAATATTCAGACACATGCATACATATATAAATGTGTGTTTGTGTGTGAAATGCGGAAAATAGCGCACGCTCCAATCTCACTCATTTCGTTACATGGATCAGCCACAAGAGATTATGAAAAATTTCAAATGTAAATTAATAGAAACGAAACGAGACGAGACGAAACACAAAAAAACCCAAAAGTAAAAAGTTGCAACCGAAACGGCAATTGCTGTTGCTCTTTCTGTTGCTGTTGCTGTTGTGTGCAAAGTGATTACGAAAAGAAAAAAAAAAAAAAAAATAGCGAAAAAAAAAAGTCTCAAAGTTTCACTCCATTCCTCGGCACGAGTGCGGAAGTTAAGTTATCCCACGGCGTTTGGGCAGCGCTCTCTCGCAATGTGTGAATGTATTTGGACGCGCTTACAACTCCATTGGTCTGCCTGCCCCCTCCCGCACTCCCCCTCTCTCTGACTCGCTCTCTCCGCTTACACACTCAGCGGCTGTGTGGAGTTGAAGCCTGTCCAACTCGTTCCACATGCGTGCGAGTTTATTTTAAGACGCATCGATCAGCAGCGCAGTTAGTCAAAGCAGCGCTCGTAGCCAATAAAATCAATTAACACTTTCGGTAGTGGCCGCGGTGGCGGCGGCATCGCTGCCCACGCACTGCTCGCGTCGCAGCTACAAAAGCTTCAAACTTCAGTTTAGCTTTTAAATATTGTCAAACATAGAAGAAGAAGCTGGCGATGAGCCATGAGAATGCGAACGCGAATGAGAATGAGAATGTGAATCAGAATGAGAATGTGAATTCAAATTCGAATGAGATGACGTTGCGGTTGCTGTCGATGTCAGCGTCGCTGCTTGCCTTGGTCGTCACACACGCACACGTACACAGATGTGCATGCGTGTGTATGAGTATTTTGCTTTGTTGCTAGTGAAAATTGGGTTATTGTCAGAGAGCCATCCATTCATTGAAGCGCTAACAGAGCGTGGATAGAGAGATAGAGAGCGAGGAGGGAGTAGGGTGGGCTGTGAGGTGTTGTGTTTTTATTGAACTTTTTGTTTTATTTATGGAAATTAGTGTCAAGTAAATCATGTGCATGCGCTTTTGCACACGCACACATACACATGCATACAAAGAGCGATAGGAATTTCTATTAACAGCTTATAGAAAATCGATGAATTGTAAGCTAGCTCTTCACCTTTGTGAAAGTCGATATTAATAATCGATAGGCATTGAAGGGGCCGGGCAGTGGTGGAGGCGGAGGTGGAGGTGGAGGCGGGGCTAGCTCAACAGCAAACCAAAACTAAAATCAAATCGCATCGAAAGGTGAACCAGTTATGTTATTTCCGCTATTGAAGGAAGTGGTCAAAGGCCAATGGACGCGGAATGGCCTTTAATATTATATTATATAGCGTATAAATGTATGTATATGAATAATCAAACTGAACTTGAGTCGCTCTCGCCCAATAAGGCGCGTTTGCTTGCTGTGTGGGAAGTGGTGGCTCGTACGCTGATGAGAATCTAATTTATGTATAGATGTAAAAAAAAAAAACAACAATGTGAAAAAAAAAAAAAAAAACATGTTTTAATTGAAAGAACCTTAAAGAAGAGACAGACGCGCAAAATGGCTTTCTTAATTGAATTTGCTCGACAGCAGAAATTAGCCAATTCCGAGCCAGAGGTCGAGTCGAAGTCTGTCAGCGTTAAAGACTTTTCCTGCCCATCTATCGATAACTCAACGCAATCGCAACTCTCGCCCAGCTTTCAATAGCAATAGCGCTGTTCGGCTTTCGTCTTTCGAGTTTTCGGCCTTTGCAACTTCAAAGCAAACGACGCATAACTGTCAAATTTTCACACATTCAAATGATGCCCAGACCCGACTAATGGGCAACAGATTGGCAGACGCTACTGAGAGAGACAGAGACAACAGACTTACAGTAGCTGTCGTCGTTGTAGTTGATGTGTGGCCCGAGCTAAAGGACATGCGAACCACACACGATGCCCCTGCGGCCGATGCTAATTTGCACGCCATAAATGAAACGAATGTGTTGAGTGGGCAAAGCGAAGCGAAGAGAGAGCGGCGAGCCAGCGAAAGAGAGAGAATGGTGGAGTTAAGTGATGAGCCGGCTGGCTGCTTCTATTTGGGTGGGCCACGGCAACGGCAACCGCTGAAGACGAAGTCGAAAACTGAGACGAAGGAGAAGAAGACGACGACGGCTGCAAACGACGTGACATGCGTTGCCGACAACGCCCCTGGGCTTATACATAGTTACGTGTACATAGTATGTACCTATGCCTATGTACACACATACATACATAGATAGATACACTTGCAGAAAACTAAGGCTGATTCGATTTTCTTTGAGTTGCAATTACAGTCTAATAATAATAATAATAATAATAATGAATGACAAGGTGTGCAAAAATATGCTCTTTCCCTTAGTGTATACACATAGCGTAACGTAATGAAACATAACGTAACGTAATGCCATTATACACCCCCGAAGCAAAGTCACGCGAGTTACCATACGAGCGGCATAGGGAAGAGAGAGCATAAACGATATGTACATATGTGCAATCGAAGCTGAAGCCGTCGCGCACTTTGATGTAAAGTAGGAAGCGCCGATAAGCCAGCCGCAACAGCAGCAGCAGCACACAGCAAAGGCAACGGCAATGGCAACGGGCAGCAGCAAGGCCATCGCGGCGGTTCAATTGAAGAGCTGCTGGTTCTGTGACTAAATGATTAAGGCTTATCTGCTGCTGGAAGGACCTCCAGCTTGGCCTGGCTGTCCCATCAGCCATCATCATGCCATGGCCTCGTTCGCCTCGCCCTCGTCATCAGCCTCATACACACACTCACTCTCGCATACGCACACGCACACGCACACTTGAATACATACAATTATCAGCTGCCGTTGGCCCTCAGCTAGCTCTCGTTCTCGCTCTCGCTCTCTCATACGCTCGTTCGCTCGCTCGATAGCTGGCGCACTCTCTCCGCAGTTGCGCTCAGTGGTTTTTCAGTGTCGCCGCCGACTTTGCTTCCTTTCCCATACGCTAATCGACCTCACACAAAGCGCCCCACCAACGCCTCTCACTTGACTAACCGTGGAGAGTGTAGGTGTAGCTATGTGTGTGCCCTGACTAGTCTAAATGTGTGCGCATGTGTGTGTGTGTGTGTGTGTGTACATTTCGACACAGTACGTCGTACTGCTGCAGCGTCGATTTTGTTACATAGTGAAACGAAACGAAAAATGAAACGCTGCGAGCAGCGCTGTCGGCGTCGACACCAAAAATTCACCGAGCATTGAAATCGGACAGCCCGCTCCGCTCACTCAGCTGCAGCAGGCAGCAGACAGCGAGCAGTGAGCAGCAAGCAGCAAGCAGCAGGCAGCGACGTCGACAGCAGTCACCCGAACCGTTGCTCAGTTGGCTACACTGAGTTCAGTTCTCCGCAAACTTTCAAGCGAAGCGGTTGTGGTTCGTTGTCAATTGCGTGCGTTAAACACAGAAAAAAAGTAAAATAAAATAAAAGCAGTTGACGGCCAAATTAGCAGCTGCTACAGCAACAACAACAACAGGGTTTCAATAAAAAGTGTTGCAATAAATATGCATTAATAAAGTTTCGTTAAATTAGACAACAAATTTAAAGTAATCCAAACGGCGAACGGTTGAAAAAAAAAGTTCCCAAAATTAGATAAATCTAAATAATTAATTTTGATACATGTGCTTTGTGCTTTTGTGTGAATAAATGTGAATACATAACAAGTTTCTAAGCGAATTGAGCAAAACAAAAAAAGAAGAAAAATAAAAAGAGGAAAAACAACAACAATAATTGAGCAAATTTTCAATTATAAAATGTACGAGCCGTATGTAAAAATAAAAAAAAAGCGAAACCTGCCCGAAATCTATCAAAATGAAAATCTTGTTGTTGATGTGAATTTGGAGCAACAGCAGCAGCAGCATCAGCAACAACAACAACAACAACACCAACAGCAGCAAGAGCAACAACAAGACACCACCACCAACAACACAGCAGCAGCAACAAAGTTCAAGTGATAATTGTTGCTGTCAAAGTGGAACGCAAAATGTTGCCGCTGCCAGCGCTTTGAGCAGCGCGTTGGCAGAGACGCCAGCAGCGAGCAGCAGCAGCAGCAACAACTGCAGCCGCTTGCAGCAATTGATATCAACGCCTCCAGTATTACTGCGCAGATCGTCGCTAACGACGACGCAGGCATCGACGTCGACGTCAACGTCAACGTCAGCATCGGCGTTGCCGCAACACCCCCACGCGGTTGCTGTGATACGCCAACTTCAACGCCGCCGCCACCTCCGTCTCCACCATCGACGGACGCCCACCAGCAGCAGCAGCAACGCACACCCGCAGCAACAAGCGTAAGCACCTAGTTCAGTTCTCCGCAAACTTTCAAGCGAAGCGGTTGTGGTTCGTTGTCAATTGCGTGCGTTAAACACAGAAAAAAAGTAAAATAAAATAAAAGCAGTTGACGGCCAAATTAGCAGCTGCTACAGCAACAACAACAACAGGGTTTCAATAAAAAGTGTTGCAATAAATATGCATTAATAAAGTTTCGTTAAATTAGACAACAAATTTAAAGTAATCCAAACGGCGAACGGTTGAAAAAAAAAGTTCCCAAAATTAGATAAATCTAAATAATTAATTTTGATACATGTGCTTTGTGCTTTTGTGTGAATAAATGTGAATACATAACAAGTTTCTAAGCGAATTGAGCAAAACAAAAAAAGAAGAAAAATAAAAAGAGGAAAAACAACAACAATAATTGAGCAAATTTTCAATTATAAAATGTACGAGCCGTATGTAAAAATAAAAAAAAAGCGAAACCTGCCCGAAATCTATCAAAATGAAAATCTTGTTGTTGATGTGAATTTGGAGCAACAGCAGCAGCAGCATCAGCAACAACAACAACAACAACACCAACAGCAGCAAGAGCAACAACAAGAACACCACCACCAACAACAACAGCAGCAGCAACAAATTTCAAGTGATAATTGTTGCTGTCAAAGTGGAACGCAAAATGTTGCCGCTGCCAGCGCTTTGAGCAGCGCGTTGGCAGAGACGCCAGCAGCGAGCAGCAGCAGCAGCAACAACTGCAGCCGCTTGCAGCAATTGATATCAACGCCTCCAGTATTACTGCGCAGATCGTCGCTAACGACGACGCAGGCATCGACGTCGACGTCAACGTCAACGTCAGCATCGGCGTTGCCGCAACACCCACACGCTGTTGCTGTGAGCACGCCAACGTCAACGCCGCCGCCACCGCCGTCGCCACCATCGACGCCGCACCACCAGCAGCAGCAGCAACAGCACCCGCAGCAACAAGCGGCAGCAACTTCAGTTTTGCAACAACATTTGGGTCACCTGAATTACGAAAGTGGAGCAACTGCAGCAGCAGCAGCAGCAGCAGCAGCGGCAGCAACAAGAAGTGGCACAGCAACACTGGCGCAACATTTGGCAACACCCAGCAGCATACTGCAGGCTGCTTTCAGCAACAACAACAGCAGCAGTGGCAGCAGCAGCACAAGCAGCAGCAACAGCAACTTACAAAACATTTTAACGCGCGCACAAAGTTCCTCCTCCTCCAGCAACAATTGCAGCACCGCCTGTGCCGGCAACAGGCACTACAACGGCAACAGCAGCAGCAGCAGCAGCAGCAGCAGCAACAACAACAGCAACAGCATCATTGCCAGCCGCCTCTTTGGACCCACCTCATCCACCGCCAGCTGCAGTAGCAGTAGTAGTAGCAGCAGCAGCGCCTCCTCCAGCTCGCTGTCGCCGCATCATCATCTGCATAGCCATCATTCCGCTTTGACCAATTCAATTACGAATCGCATTAATCAATCGATACGTCGGCATCTCAATCAGCAGCAGCATCACCAACACAGCAGCAGCAGCAGCAGCAGCCACAACTCTGCCTCATCCTCAGCGAGCAATAGCTCCAGTTCTTCTTCTTCGTCGTCGTCGTCGTCGTCATCATCGTCTCCCTCCTCATCGCACTATCAGCAGCAGCAGCAGCAGCCGCATTTTAATTGCGCTCATCCTGCACAGCAGCAACATCAAAGCCACAGCAACCAGCATCACCTCCAGCAACACCAACAACAACACCATCAGCAGCAACAACAACACCACCAACATCATCATCATCATCATCACAGCAACAACAACAACAACAATCAGCAACAACAACAACAATCTCCACTGTGCCTAGTATTATTAGTTAAATGCCCCAATTCGAAGGAGTTTTGTAACGCCGCTGCAAATTTCTGTGATAAAAGGTAAATAAACTCCTCACACAGTCATGTGCAAAAGTATGTGTACACCCGAAGGTGGGAGAATTAAATGGAAGTGGAACAAAGTTGCAATTCCATTGAATTAAAAATGTTCCTTTACTAAAATCAAAATTGAATTTTGTTGAACTCCATGAAATAAATACATGTATGTATGTATAATAATAAAATATAAAATATATTGATAAATAATATTTCGATATATATATTTTAACTACAGTAAAAACTCAGTATGATTAACAATCAAAGAAAGTTTATCAACATGTTCACTTTCAAGTGGGAGTTTGGCTGTTTGTTTGCTCTAGCGCGCTTTTACTGTACTTTTACAGCACTGGCAATTCGTGGCGCGCATCGTGGCGCAAACAAAATATTTAGTTTGAACAAATTGTCAGTGCATTTACCAACATTATTTGCTGTGTTAATTTTGATGACTTGCACTTAAACACACACACAAATATATACTTCTGTGTGTGCTTGTGTGTGTGTGTGTGCTAGTTTGGTTCGCAACCTCGGCGTAACCCACAGTTAATTGGTTAACGTTTTGACCGCAACTGTAAGGAATGCAATGTGGACGAGCAGAAACACTAAGCAGCTGCCCTCCTGGCGTTACTTACATACACATGCTCATACACATGCCTTCCTTTTTTTTTTATCGAAATGGGTCTAAGAATACTGCTGATTGAGTTTTTTTTTTTAGCTTTCTATGCACTTGTTGCTTTTAATTAGCCTTGGGAATTGTCGCGCCAGCGAAATCGGTCGATAGGCCCTGAAGCAGGCGATAGCGATTTGTTATTTATATTTCCCTTTATTTAAGTGATTCATATGGCACAAGAGTGAAAGAGCTAGAGTGAGAAATAGAGGGAGGGAGAAATGGTGCGGTGCAGAGTAACAGCACACACACATACATCCCTATCGCACTCCCACTCTTGCATACGCTCCTGCCTTTTTTTCTCCCCACATTCGCACTCAATTCGATATGTGCTCTTTCTCGCTCACGCTCTCCCTCTTACTTAACGAAAGACTTGCAGAGTCATTTGCGTTCAGCAGCATATCGGAGTATTGTCTTCGCTTTGATTTTCGTTAATGGAAAACAAAATGACTGAATTGTGGTTTAATTATGTGTGTGTGTGTGTTTTTTTTTTTACACGCCCTCTGCGCAAACGGAACGGGAAGTTTGCTTCAGTGCGTCTGCGGCAAGGGTCAGACGTGACTTGACTCATTCTTCTGACCGCTAGCAACATGTGTCTAGAGCTTTTGCTTCTGCTTATGCAACTGTTATATGCATTTGTTGATCCTCTCTTCTGTCAACACTTTCCAAATACAATTCCCCTGTGACATGTTGCAGCAACAAGTTGTTAAGCCTTTGCAAAAATAAAAATATGAATCCGAATCAAAAAACGTTTCCAAAGCCAAATCCAGCAACTTTCTCATTTTAATATCAAATAAGTAAATGTATGTAGTTAATAAATTATTTAAATGTAGAAAAAAACGACTGCAAAACTTTCAAAAATTAAATTAATTAACAACGGCAGACGTCGATTGCCGCAGCAACATGTTGCCAAGGCGTCGCTGTGGCTGAGTGATTCGCTTCGAGTTGCTTGAACTCTGCTCTGCTCTGCTCCAATCAATAAAATGATTGCTACAAATATTTTTATTATTATTTTTGGTTTTCACTTTGCTTAACGCATTTCACCCAGCATCATCGCCTCTTTCACATTTTGAATTTAGAACAAATCTCTACAGCGAAATAAGTTTCTAAGCCAATAAAAAGATATCCAAAGAGCGAAAGAGGGAGTGAGAGGGAGATAGAGAGAGGCGCGAGTAGAAATCCGGCAACAACAACAGCACAGCAACAACAAAAATGAAAGCACGACAAAAACAAAATGTGAAAACGCATGAAAGCCAATTTCTTGTCGTCGTCGTTTCTTTCGCTTCGTCGCAGTCGCCGCACAATTTGTTTAGAAAGTGCAGAGAAATGGTAAAAGCGGCAAAATGCAAACAAGCCAACAACAACAACAAAAACTATAGACAGTCCAAGTTTGGCCTCAAACTCTTGTGCAGTGTAAAAAATTGGGCACAAAATGTTTATTAATTTATTGATTTCATATCATGGCTCAACACGTTAATGATGTTTGCTAATGACGTACGCTAATGATAATCAAGCGTTTTTACTATTATACAATACAGCCGCCACGCGCTCGCCTCAACGGGCAACGTGCTGACTGAACGTAAACCACAGCGAGAGAGAGAGAGAGAGAGAGAGAGAGAGAAAGACAGACAGACAGAGAGAGCGAGAAGGCAGGCGGCATGTAAGCTGAGCTTTGGCTGTGTGCGCTACGTCATCAAACGAGTTTTTTCGCCGCAAGCTTGGCGCGCGAGTTATGTATGTATTTATGTAATCGATATAAGCATAATTTTAAGCGATTTGTCATCACTAACAGAAAAAGTCCATAACTAAATGTTGCATGTTTGTGATGATGAAATGTCTAGCAACATTGTGAAATTAAAATTATGAAGAAAATAGCTATGCTACTAAGCTGGCGCCAGAAATATCTAGCAACATTGTGAAATAAGAAAGAAACATGCTATGTCGCTCGAATAGGCTAGCAGCATTTGAATAAAGTCAGTTCTAATCTGAGACTTAACGAAAGAAGTTAAACCATGTTATTTAATTTCAAAAAATAAAGAACTCAAAACAAAATTGGCGCAGCCGGTAGGATCCTTTTTTTAAAAAGGATTCTGTGATAAATACGAACTAAAAATAAGTCGACAAATTTATAAATCGATCATTATAAAATAAAAGTCAAACTAAAAATAAGTTGACAATTTTTATAAATCGAAAAAAATAAAAGTCAAACTACAAATAAGTTGACAATTTTTATAAATCGAAAAAAAAAGAAAAAGTCAAACTACAAATAAGTTGACCAATAAAAAAAAAAAAAAAAAAAAAAGTACATCTCAACGCTGGCAACCAGAAAAGAAAAGAGAGCAGCATATTACGACCAAAGCAGGATGGCACAAGCTAACCCACAAATGCCAGCGCAGCAATTATATGAGCAGTTGATCAACAAGGAGCAGCAACTAGAGGAGCTACATCAAGCTTACGTCACGCTTCAAGGAAACATCAATGCGGCTCAGAAGGAACGATTGTTTCAAAACATCAATTATTTGGCAACGTTCACGGGAACAGGTGATATATCAATTAACTCGTTCTTCAGCAGCGTGGAGTACCTTCTCCAAGGAGTGGAGGACTCTGGACTAAGACGAGAGGCCACGAGGACAATCTTCAACAAGACAATCCAAGGACAGGCGAAGGATGTAGTTATCAATATACCGGAACCAGACAACTGGCAGCTAATCAAGTCAACGCTAAAGCTGAGGTATCGACCGGACACGGAACCCCATCAAATTTACCGTAAAATTTATGAGTTAAAAGTAGACACAGTAAGCGAACTTGCAGCAGAACTACAAAATATTAAGTATAAAACTGACGAATTAAGAGTTTACCATCAAAACGATAATTTTATAGATTTAAGTAACGTAGAAAGTTTACTAGTAAATGCAGCTAAAGAAATGACTCAAGGCACTTTACTTGATAAAATATACGAAGAACGAAATTTAAATGATATTCTAAAAATAATGATGTTACGTAGATACGAAAATAGTTGTATTAGATTTCAATATAAGAAAAGTAAACCCAATAGGTATAACGCTGAGGCTGAGTCTAGCAAGAAAAATAATAATTACAAAAACGAAAATACCCAACAACCAAATTATAACAAAAAGCAACAATATTATCAACAAAATTATAACAATAACAAGCAATCTTATTATCAACCACAAAGTGGTCAAAACAATAACCAAAACAATCAGCAACAATTTTACAGAAACAACTCAGGTCAGTACAGACAAGATTATACTCAACACAATTCAGGACAGAGTCACAATAACCAAAACAATCAGCAAATAATTTCACAACAGTCAAAACAGTATAGGTCAAGGAATTCAGAACCCATGGAAATAGAAAACCTAGAAACCAAGCAAGATACAAACAGTTCCCAAGAAACAAAAAATTACTACGACCAGGCAGAGGTTAATAATACAGTTTTTTTTATGAAGCAGCCTCGGAATGCCTACCATTATTAGAACTTAACATCGATAAACATAGATATATAGCATTAATAGATACAGGAGCAAGTTTAAGTCTAGTAAACAACCAAATTAATGGGCACACAAAGATTAAGCTGAATAAACCCATATCATATAGCACAATTAATAGTAAGGACATAATAGAGTATGAAATTCATACAACAGCACCTAGAGAATTCAATTTACCAAACAACGCTAGAGTCCGCTGGAAGTTAGCCCCACTAAAGGGAAGGAAGTATAACTTTATTATAGGTATAGACCTTCTACAATTTTTGAGTGCAGTTATTAACATTGAAAAAAACAGTTTAACATTAAATCACAAAGAAAACCGTATAATAAATAAGCCATATCAATATGAAGAAATCTGTGCATTAGAGAGTACTATAGATAAATATGATAGCTTGGCATTAGATCATTTAAATACACAAGAGGTAATTGAAGTTAAGAAAATTATAAAACGATATAGTAAACTTTTTTTTAAAGAAGGAGATAAACTAACTAGTACAACCGAAATAGAACATGAAATACGGACAACTACAGATGAACAACTTAATTCAAAGCTATATAGATACCCACCACAGCATGAGGAAGAAGTGAGAAAACAGATAAAAGAAATGGAAGAACAGGGAATTATTAGAAAAAGCAATTCAAGATATTCGAGCCCACTTTTAGTAATACCAAAAAAGTTAGACAATTCAAAACAACAAAAATTCCGTATTGTAATAGATTATAGAAAACTCAACGAAATAACCATCGACGATAAATTTCCTATTCCTAATATTAATTCAATTCTTGATAAACTCGGAAGAGCCCAGTACTTCACAACAATAGATCTAGCAAAAGGCTACCATCAAATTTTAGTAAAAGAGGAAGACAGAAAGAAAACTGCTTTTGTTACGCCGCATGGCTTATATGAATTTATTAGAATGCCATTTGGGTTGAAAAATGCCCCCGCCACTTTTCAAAGACTAATGAATGAAATCTTAAGAGACTTTATTAACAAAAAATGTGTCGTATATTTGGACGATATACTTATTTTTAGTACATCGTTGCAAGAGCATGTTCAAGCCATCAACGAAATATTTAAAGTATTAGAGGATAAGAATTTGAAGATTCAAATCGATAAATGTAACTTCATGAAGAAGGAGACCGAATTTTTAGGTCATATCTTAACCAAAGAAGGTATTAAACCAAATCCAAACAAAATAGCCATAATAGAAAAGTTACCTTTACCAAAAACAGAAAAGGAGATAAAAAGTTTTTTAGGCATAACAGGTTTCTACAGAAAATTTATTAAAGATTACGCAAAATTAGCACAACCCATAACAAAATATTTAAAGAAAAATACTAAAATAAATACAAAAGATCCAACTTTCATCGAAGCATTTGAAAAGTTAAAGCAACTTATTTGTTCACATCCTATATTAAGATTCCCTAACTTTGAAAAACCATTCACGCTTACAACTGACGCTTCAAATTATGCCATAGGATCGGTTCTTTCTCAAGAAGGGCATCCAATTTGTTTTGCGTCAAGAACGTTGAACAATCATGAGAAAAATTATTCAGCAACAGATAAAGAATTTTTAGCAATACTATGGAGTGTAAACTATTTTAGACCATATCTCTACGGAAGAAAATTCAAACTATTAACAGATCACCAAGCGATAAAATTCTTATATTCAAAACATAAAGGGAAAGATATTTCGCCAAGGCATCAAAGATGGTTGCTAAAACTAGGAGAATATCAGTTTGACATAGATTACTTAAGAGGAAGAGAAAACAGAGTAGCCGATTTCTTAAGCAGAATAAAAGGTAATGATTTTGACCCACAGCAAGATAACAATGACAATATATCAGACATAAACATAATAACAAATATTGAAGAAGATAACTATTCGATAGCAGCAACTATACATTCAGCAGAAGAAAATTTACAGGATCATTTTCCAATAAAGGAAGAAATAGTAAATAAATATAAAACACAAATAATAATAACAAATGGTAAAACAGAAGAGTGTAAAACGATTCATGGAAAAAGAATAATTTTCATAGCAAAACACGACTTCCCAACAATGGAAAAAATTTTTATAAAATACTTAAACAAAGGAAAAGTAGGTATATATTCAGATCTACCGGATCAAGAATATAATATAGTGCAAGAAAAATTAATTCAATTATACTCTAACAACAAACAAATAGAATTCACTAAATGTACACATAGAGCTCAAGATATAGAAACTGAAACGGAAGCTGTAAAACAAATATCTATTTACCATGTACAAGAGAGTATGCATTCAGGTATTCAAGAGACGTACAACAAAATAAAAAATAAAATATTTTACCCTAAGTTATTAGAACTAATACAGACAGTGATCAACCAATGCGACTTTTGCAAAGAAGTCAAATATGATAGAAACCCAGTTAGAAACAAATTTGTTAAAACAGAAACTCCATCGGATAAAAACCAAATAATACATATAGACACATACGTAATAAAAAACACATATTTTTTGACTATTATAGATAAATTTTCGAAATTTGCAGCCGTTTACCCACTAAACGATAGAAACCATATAACCATCGTAGAGCAGATTGAAAATCATTTTACAAAAATAGGCAAACCAAATAAGATTGTAGCTGACAATGAATTTAATTCAATAAGAATTAAAGAACTATTAAGCCGAGAAAATATTGAATTACATTTAACAAAACCAAACAGCCATACAGGCAATGCAGATGTAGAAAGACTGCATAACTCATTGGCAGAAAAGTTTAGGATAATACATAATACAGAAACAGAAAACATATCAGTAAAACAAATTATGCAAAGGGCAGTAAGAAATTATAACGACAGGTACCACTCTACTATTAAATGTACACCTTTTGAAGCGCAAAATAATAAAATAGATTTAAAAATCATTAAGAATAATATAGAAACCACTAAAATCAAGATGCTGGATAAGAACAACCGAAACAGAGAAAATTATGAAGAAGAAAGAGAAGAGGGGTTTATTAAAAATTATAAAGCAGTCAGACACAAAGAAGTACCAAAGTTTAAAAAAGCTAAACTTAAGAATATTAACCCAGCAAATATAAAACGTGTTTACAAATTTACAGAAGGCAAGAATGATAACAGAATTGAAGACTCATCAAATACTTAACCAAAACAAAATTCGCTCTTTCTGAAGCATAGCAGAGCAAATCAAATATATTAGCAAATGTTGATAATTTTATTTCTTTTAAATATTTGTTTCTGACAAACAGCAATCCTTATAAGTATTCAAAATGAAATCAAAAAAATATTTTTTATATTTAAAAAAAAAAAAAAAAAAAAAAAAAAAAAAACTATCATAATTAATCAAAGAATATAAACAAGTTACTACTCATTACTCAAAACAATAATTATAAGTAATACCTACCTTATATATTACCTTTAATAAGAAAATTAATAACAACACAGAATTCAGGAGAATTCTTATTTAAATGAGGGAGAAGTTATGTATGTATTTATGTAATCGATATAAGCATAATTTTAAGCGATTTGTCATCACTAACAGAAAAAGTCCATAACTAAATGTTGCATGTTTGTGATGATGAAATGTCTAGCAACATTGTGAAATTAAAATTATGAAGAAAATAGCTATGCTACTAAGCTGGCGCCAGAAATATCTAGCAACATTGTGAAATAAGAAAGAAACATGCTATGTCGCTCGAATAGGCTAGCAGCATTTGAATAAAGTCAGTTCTAATCTGAGACTTAACGAAAGAAGTTAAACCATGTTATTTAATTTCAAAAAATAAAGAACTCAAAACAAAATTCGCGTTTTTGTTGTTGCTGCTGCGCTGACGATTACATAAAGCGCTGTCGTCGTTTCGTTGTTATTCGTGCCTAACAACGATTTGCTCTCGTTTTACGTCGCCTGGCTTCGCTTACATTGCGGTCGGGTGAAATTCGCAGTCGCAGTCGCAGCCGCAGCTGACGTCTGTTTCTGACGCCTACACGCCTGCGCGCTTACAGTGCGCGCCATACAAATAAATACAGGCCAGGCCAGGCCAGGCTTGACAACGGCTCATTTCAATGCTGCTTGTAATGCTTACGTAACGGAAATATGTTTTCCCTTTGTCATTATTCGTTATTAACGCAAAACTAGTGTAAACTTTCGTTTATGTTGCAATGCGGCCCGACAAAGTGTCAAAAATTGAGCAAGATCCCATCTACATAAGAGCAACAACTGTATTTTCTTTATCTGGATCTTTAGTCTCTATGAAAATAGACAGAAAATGCTTTCATTTTGAATGTAGAACACAGCAAATATTTGTTATCTTCTTCTTCTGTTGCTGCTTATAAAGCTTTGTTGTACAAAGCGTAATAACAGAGATTTGATTTTTAATAGTAATAAACAAATGCATAATTGCAATCGTTTGCAAAAAAAAGTGCAAAACTTACAAATTTCACTCTACTTAAATGATTTTGATACATTTTATATAACAACTACAACAGCAACAACAACAACAGTAGCCACAGCAGCTGCTGTTGGCAGCGACTTTCACGAAAAATGCAAGCAAAACTGCAGAGGGAGCGAGAGAGAGTGAGAGGGAGAGAGAAGCTGAGGAGCTTTCTCCTTATGGGTCGGCCTTTGCCTCGACTGCGCTGCGCGGTGCTACGTTCGTAAAAGGCAAATGGACGCAGCGCAACGTAACGCAACGAAATTAACGACTGACTTCACACAAAGACAATAAGCAATACCAACAACAACAACAAATAAGAAACGTAGCGAAACGAAACGAAACTTAACGATAAAACGAAACTTGAGCGTGGGAGTTTACAAAAATTGATATGCGTTCAAGTGTTGACATCTCGGTCCCCCCTTCGCCATACACACACACACATATATATGTATGTGCATGCAGACATGCAAATGTATGTATGCACGTATGATGACGAAGAGCATAAATGAGCAAGGCGTAGTCGAAGAGAAATTGCATGAGCCAATGGGGTGGGTGTCATTGTTACTGGCGTTGTTGTTGTTGCTACTGCATTTAGTAGCGGAAGTGAAGAGATGAGCAGGCGCTAAGAGTAGTTTCTCTTTTCTTCTTCTTTAAATCATTTACATTGGCATGGAAGATCACATTATTTAAATTAAATTGCCAGCTCGTTTCTGTGTTGTTGAATTTTTCTTTGCATCGCCTATGTGTGTGTATATGTGTGTGCAAAATGAAAAGCATTTCCTTTTCTTCAAAACGTTTTTCACTCAACTCATTTGTTGCTGTTGTTGTTGGACGAGTGAAAGGAGCATTTTCTGCCGCCGCCTCTGTTTGTTGTTGTTGTTGTTTTTTAAATGTTTTGTTGCTGTTGGTGAAAACGCCAACAATAACAACAGCAGCTACAACAGCAACAACAACCACCAGCCGAGTGAAAACTCATGCGATAATTTGTTGTAAAAATGAAAATTTTCACCATTTTTATTATTGGCCTGCCTTTTGTTGTCGACATTCGTTTGTTCGCTGTGCGGCGGAGGCCTTTTTTTCTTTCTATCAAATTTCATTTAAATGCTAATGTAAAGTTGCCGGAAATGTGTTTCGACTTCAATTATATAACAAGCAACTTTTGCTTTGGCGGAAAATTGGTGAAAAGTTGTTGCTCAATTTGGCGCGATTTTCGTTTTACAAGGCAGGCAGACGGACAGACTGATAGACAGCTGTAAATACCCCAAATATGTTTGCTTTTTTCTTTTGTTTGCCTTTTCATCTTCTACTCCTTCGCGTTCGGCTTTGCCCATCCCTTCCTCTCCTACTCTCTTTGCTTAGGGCAGCTAAGCCGATTTATAATGCGCAGCTTAACACGTGCTGCGCTTTGTCATAAAATCTCTTTGCTCTGTTGACCTGCCAGTCTCTCATTCTCCCTCTTCCTCTCTCTATTTCTCTTTCTGCTGTGCCCGCACAATTGAATGGAAGCATTCTGTGCAACGGTTAAGATCACTCAAGGTGCTGCCTTGGCAGCGTGTCCATGACCAAATGCATTAGATTCAGCTGCCCATGGCGTCGGCGACGGCAGCGACCGCGACTGCGACTGCAGCAGCATCAGCATAGTAGACAAAAGGCATGAAAAGGCTGGACCTAAAAAAAAGCAGCTGAATTGAGTACAGTAAAGATTCGTTATATAGATTGTATGTAAACACTCATGGCTACTTTAATAGAATTTTACTTATTATTATTAATATCTATATTTAATATATATTAATATTTCCCACATTTGCTTTGTCCTACAGTTCCCATTCAATATATAAGCATATTTTCCTATTTCAGTTTTCTTTCGTTAAGTAGTTTGGGTCCAGCCTAATCAGCTCGAGTGCTGAGTCACTGCTCACGCGCTGGGAGTTCTCGCCAATTGCTGTAACTCATTAATCATAGTGAGCTTTAACTGTGCACTGCGGCTGCCCGAAAATCACTTTGGCTTAGCTTTACGCTACCCCTCCTGCACAGTTTAACCTTAACTACGAACTTGTGCGCCATGGGCTTTGCCTTGTGGCGCCGACGACGCCAAACCGTGTTTGAGCTGAACATTTCCAATGTCATAATAAACAAAAAGTTCCGACTCGAGCCCTTCAGCAACCGCAGCAGTAGTCGCAGCAGCACCAGCAGCCGCAGCAGAGCAAAAAAGAGAGCGCAAAAAGCGTAAGAGAGACGGATGGTAGCTTGTGCTGAGCAGGTGTTTGTTTCTGTTCGCGTGTGAGTGTGTGTGTGAGTGTGCGTGTTGCGTTCAATGCCAAATCAATGTCATTAACATTAAAGCACACTCACTAAAAATTGTATAAAGCTACTTGAAGGTACTAAACCCGACGGCGACGACGACTCGGCGGTTGACTGCCCCGCATGATTGACGTCGGCGTCGGCGCTAACTGCGCAGCTGCTTGTTATTTCTGTTGTTATTTCTGCTGCTGCTGCTGCGGCTGGTTGCTGCTGGCAACTGTTTCCGATGCTGCTTTACGGTTTGTTCACCTTGATAAAATTCGCGTCAACCTTTTAACACACGCACGCGCTGTCACACACAGGCGCATTGAAGGTCCTTTTCAAGCAATTCGGATGGCCATGGCAGAGCAGAGGGCAGCGGGCAGCGGGCGACGGGCAGCGGCAGCTGAGCAGTGAACATTTTGTGGCAACTCTTAGGAAAATCTCATTCAGCCTTGTAGAGATTTTTCCGTGTTTTTCTTTGCTTAATTGTATATAAAAATGTTGCTGCATCTGCGCCCAGAGGTCTCTTTGTTATTTGTCTAGCTATAGCAGATCCTCCCTCTCTCTTAATCCATCTCTCTCTGTCCCTCTTTCTGTCTCTCGCCCGCCCATTGTTTGCTGTCAATTTTCCACTCTTGGCTACAATTTTTGGTCTATTGTTTGCTGTCATCTGCAGGCTCTGCCTGTGACTTATTCTTGTCTCAGCATCCTGTGACGCATCCGTGTTGGCCGTCTTGCCAGATTTACCTTTAATTTTGGCAGCCCACACAACGGTTTCAGAGTTTCAGTGTTTAGTTACAATTTGCTGCTTTGGCTGAACAGTCGCGTCTGCATCGCTCATCGACTGCTAATAGCAGAAATAACTCAGCTCGCGCTCTTTGCTCACTCCTTAAGTCAGGCAATCGTAGCAAGAAAAGCTTTTTAGTGAGCGCGCTCAGAGCTTTGAGCTCGCTCTCTTTATTTACTCTCCCACTCAATTGACGAGGGATAACGGTTAATGCTCAGCTTTGCGCACGCGTTTTTGTCGCAATTATGCGCAGTGCAGATTTTGGCGCATTTTACTTTGTGATCTCGTCTCTTCATTGTGCTTGTGCCTGTGCCTCGTGTGTTTTGTCTCCGTCCCGTTACAATTTGTTTTAAATAAGAAAAAATTTATTGTAATTTCGTGTTCTTCTGTCGTGTGCGTGTGTGTGTTCAAGCTGGAGAACTCATTGCTGCTAAAGCTGCTCAATCTCTTGGACAGACACTCGAGATCCGACAATCGCTTCGTCAAGATTGAGTTCGAGCGCAGCATCATGGAGATACTGCAAGAGCCAAGGTGCTCAATTATATATTATATATTAAATCCCTATATATGTATATAGCTGCAATTCAATCTAACCACACTTTATACTGATTCGCCCTGTCTCTCTTTGCTTCTTCTCTTGCAGATTGCCGGTTAACGAATGTCAGGCAAGCCAAACAGCTAGAGTCACCTCGAACCTGCACGCATCCAGTAGCACAATGGCGGTCAGTCGCGTACCCTCGCCGCCCCTGCCGGAAGTAAATACGCCAGTCGCTGAGAACTGGTGTTACACGCAGGTAAGGCGCCCGTCACCCGATAACCCGACACCCGATTAACGATTGCCGTTTATCGATGCCCTCTTTGTCCCTGTACGCCTGGCTCATCTGCCTGCGGATTAGGTTTCAGTTTCTGTATGCATTTTTCTTTGCATTTCTATGGATTTTCCTTAACATCTCTGCTCGAATTTCATTTCTGTAAGCCGAATCCAGCTTTGTGGAAACTGCATTTCCGCTCGTTACGCAGGTGTGCGCTTCCAGCCAAACCAAAACTGAAACCAAGTGCAAATAGCATTCATTGACCCATGACTGAGTTTAGCTAGATTAACTATATGCTAAGGAGTGAATGTTCATGTAGATTGTTTAGGTGGATTGATTGAAGATCAACATAAAGTCGTAGAGCACGCTAACAATTTGCATAGTTTGCAAACTCTGAAAATGTAAGGGAATCTACATATCTCTATGAAAGACTAGTCTGCGTACTATTCAGATCTTAAAGCAAATTCTTGTTACATTCAAAATCTAACGATCTTTTATTCATTTCATTTCCAGGTTAAAGTGGTTAAATTTAGTTATATGTGGACCATAAATAACTTTAGTTTTTGTCGGGAAGAAATGGGTGAAGTGCTCAAATCTTCCACATTCTCAGCGGGTGCTAATGACAAACTGAAATGGTAAGTAAAGTTTCATTTAGATGTATGATATGTACCTCTTATGTATATCTCTCATATTCTAATATATTACATCATATACTCTGACTAACTTGATAAATCTTCTGTTTCGCTTAGGTGTTTACGGGTAAATCCCAAGGGTCTAGATGAGGAGAGCAAGGATTACTTATCATTATATTTACTGTTAGTATCGTGTAATAAATCTGAAGTCAGAGCCAAGTTCAAATTTTCCATATTAAACGCAAAACGTGAGGAAACCAAAGCCATGGAATCCCAACGGTTAGTAACTCGCACGATTTCAGATGTTATCAGAATGTTTTACTATATCTATTCGATGCTTCCATAATTTTGCAGCGCATATCGTTTTGTTCAGGGGAAGGATTGGGGCTTTAAGAAATTTATTCGCCGCGATTTTCTCCTGGACGAGGCCAACGGCCTGTTGCCAGAGGACAAGCTGACCATCTTCTGCGAGGTGAGCGTGGTGGCGGATAGCGTCAACATCTCGGGACAATCCAATATAGTGCAGTTCAAAGTGCCCGAGTGCAAACTCTCCGAGGACCTTGGCAATCTCTTTGACAATGAGAAATTCAGCGATGTCACGCTCTCCGTGGGCGGTCGAGAGTTTCAAGCGCACAAAGCCATATTGGCAGGTAAATATAGAGGATATATCTCTCTGATCTGATCTAGAATCTAATCTTCTTCCTCTCTCTCTCTCCCCCGTGTGCAGCGCGAAGCGATGTCTTTGCTGCCATGTTTGAGCACGAAATGGAGGAGCGTAAACTGAATCGTGTCGCCATAACCGATGTGGATCATGAGGTGCTCAAAGAGATGCTGCGATTCATATACACGGGCAAGGCGTCCAATCTAGAAAAAATGGCTGATGATCTCTTAGCGGCTGCTGATAAGGTGAAGAACCCAATCCATGCTGAATAGCTGAATGCTGAATGCCCATCCATTTCCATTCTAACTATTTGTTGTATGTCTCTCTGTCAACTGTTACAGTATGCACTCGAAAAGCTGAAAGTGATGTGCGAGGAGGCGCTGTGCGTCAATCTCTCTGTTGAAACAGCAGCCGAAACGTTAATATTAGCTGATCTCCATAGTGCGGATCAATTGAAAGCACAAACGATAGATTTCATTAATACGTAAGTGTTTGCCCACAAGAAATGGCTTTAGCTTTCTCATGACTGTGACTAACTGTTGTCCCATTTACAGTCATGCCACCGATGTGATGGAAACCTCTGGCTGGCAAAATATGATTACGACACATTCACATTTGATAGCGGAGGCATTTCGTGCGCTCGCAACACAACAAATCCCACCAATTGGACCACCAAGGAAACGCGTGAAAATGAGCTGAAACCTTAATCCAGCAGCTAACGATGTAACACTAAATGCAACGGCAACAAGCACCAACAACAGCAACACCAATAGCAACAACAACAACAGCAACAACAACAACAACAATACCTACAATAATAACAATAATATTAACAACAATTGTAAAATAGATTTAAAACGTGGCATGCAAATTGTTAACTTGATCAAGCAGTTCATATGCTATGCTGCAACAACAAGAGCAAATATTATTCATAACAACAACAACTATTGTCAAATTCATTTTCAAAGTTGCATGCAATTGTTGTTTAGTTTGAACAAGTCTACAAATACTGTTATCCACAACAACAACAACAACAATTGTAAAGAACATTTCGAATGTTGCCTGCATATGAATTTTTTGATCAATACTAAAAAAACAACAACACCAACAATAAGTGCAGCTACAAATAATATAAACACCAACAGCAACAACAACAACAACTGGCTTAAGCCACAACAACAAGCATTCTATATGCCGTTTATTGTTTCAATATCGAGTAATTTAATTTTCAAACACTTGATAAATGTAATATTTTTATTTTGTTGATTTATGATTTATGATTAATGCTTAATTTTAAGATGAAATTACAAAAAAAAAAAAAAAAAAAAAACAACAAAAAGGAAAAATAATTAAAGTAAAAGTAAAATAAATATATAATGATAAAACTAAAAACAAAAAAAAAAACAAAAAAAAAAAATTCAAACAAGCAAAAAACACAACAAACAGAGAAAACAACACAAAATCAATAAGAATAAAGTGTGCATAAGGAGAAGTAGATGTAGAAGATGATAATGATAATGATGATGATGATAATGATAATGTAACGAAAAGAAAGGCAAACATAAACATAAACGAAAAATAATAAATTGCATAAATATTATAATTATTATTATGAATTATTATTATGATTATGATTATTATTATTATTGTATAACTATATTATTATATTACAAAGCGTACACTTTGATTGTGATGTATATTCGATGAGTATGACTAATGCATAATGATACGGATATGATAATGAAGTTGATTTATATATTGTGTATATGTAAACTCTGCTAATTCAATTCAAGAGAAGCCAGCATTCGAACCTTTTTATTTTTGTATTTAACTAAACAGCAGCAACACCAACAGCAACAACAAATTGTAAACCTCTTCTCTTTTCGTTAAAAAAACAACAACAATAAACTTTAATGTTTTTTTCTTTATTTTAAGTATTTAATGCAATCTTCTTTATTTCTTGTAAAAAACAAAACAAAACAAACAAAAACTCTTAAGAGAAAACAACTTCAAATAAAAGCAAATTGTAGCACTCTGTGTATAGTAAGCAAAAAACAACAACATGAGCAAGTTTTACTGGATCAAGGTTAGATATATACGTATATATATACATAGAGTTTTAGATGACTCGAGTCTAGTCAAGACTTTCTTCTCTTTCAGCAAAACAAAGGAACAAACGAACGAACGAATAAACTAAAAAGTGATAATCCATAACAACTACAAATAAATTAATAAATAAATAATATTCAAATTTTGTTAAGATCAAGAGAAATCGAACCTAACCTAGCACCGCTGCATTCAGCTAGAATTTTGGGGCTAAGAAACAAGAAACAACAACAAAATTTGTAAATACATTTAGCAATAGTTATTTTTGATTCCAATACGAATGCACAATATAAATCTGAACAATGTTTGGCACAGCATATGAAACTAATTGAACTTTGTGACATTGATTGATTGATTGATTGCGTGACGGATCCGGACAGATTGAGGAGGCGCATTGCTGTGCGAAAGTTTGTTTAGTTCAAATATCAAAATGCAAAAAAAAAAAAAAAAAAAAACATTAAAGCCACTAAGGAGACAACATTTTTATGCATGCCAATCTAAATGTGTAGAAAACAATAAACAATTGAAGAAAGCAACTGGGATCGAGAGTACGAGTACTTATATATATATATAAACTTATATATATGTATGCATATGTAATAGAACTAAATAGTAAAACTGGGGCGGGATGAGGGCGGTTACAACACGGGCGAACCAGAAGCAAAAACATTTTTAAAGTGACATTGTAATTGTATTTAACAAATTAGATAATAAATTAATATGTTCTAAATATGTTGCGCCTATTTCTTCTCCTGCTCGTCGAGAAACTGTTGCAGGAGCGAGGCATCGATTGGTATGTTCAGCTGCTCGGAGCCATCCACACTGCGCTTCGACTTGACCAGTTTGTGATCCAGAAACTCTGTCAGCTGGGCGCGCAGTGCCAGGTCGGAGCTAACCAGAAAGGCCTCGCGACAGCTCCAGTAGAGGTCCTTGAAGGGCATGCCCTGATAGTTGGCATTGCCCTTGTTCTTCAGCTGATACTTGACAATCAGCATGTAAATGCCGCGCGAGTTCGTCGTCAGCGAGGAGAAGACGCTGCGCAGCGAAGAGAGCGCCAATTCGCCAGAGTTCTGCACCAGCAATGAGTTCTCGAAGGCCGTCTCGTCCGTGTAGGGCAGCATGGTGGTGCAATCCCACCAGGAGAAGTTAAAGTTGCTCAGCTTGTTCTGGTCCCAAACTAAAAACGTGAAGAGGAGGAATGAGTAATGAAAGATCAAAAGGAGGAGGCATGCTCGACTAGGGATACCCGTGTTAAGCTTGAGCAAAGAGGAAAGATCTCCAACTCATCCTATGGAGTAGAGTCTGGAGCTGACTCTAGCTACAGATGAATAATGCTGTCCACGAATATGCCTCTCTTGCTGCACTGGATACGGCATGTCTACTTACGCAAAGGTGTATTGATATGATCAATCGAGGCCAATAGGTGAATGTTGGGCACGCGTGCCAGTCTGGATAGAATGTCCTGAGCCTTGACGTTGCGCAGCATAGCGCCGTCTAGATTGTGAACGATCAGAAAGAGATGTGTTTCGGGTATCAGTGCAAACTCCTCCTCGATCATGTCGACGGCCTCGTGTGCATTCGCTGGACTCGGGCCAGCATCTAGAATCTCGCTGGTAATACTATCCAAGACGTCCTTCAGAGTCAGGCTGGGAAAGAAGCCATTGATCACCAGCACCGTTTGCTGGGCGAGAATCTCACGATGAAAGGATTGCAGCAATTGCCGCTTTGAGCCGAGGCCGTAGAGCAGAATGTTGAAGCCTTCGTTGAGAATGCACATCCATTTGGCAAAGTACGAGCGATACTCCTCCATAATGGCATTGATGGCCATCTCGTGCTCTGGCGAGGCTTTCATATCGGCCAGCAGGCTGAACAAACGATCCGCGGCTAATCGTGGATTCTTCAAGCGATCCAGCGTGTGATCCGACGTGAGAATCTTGCTGCTGGCATGAGAGTGAAAGTAGCCATCGCTCTCGGGTACGAACTCATTCGATCTCTTTACCCGCGCCGATTGCCGCTGGCGAGCAGCTGATGGCGTCTTCGGCAGCACCGGAACGACTATTGCGCGACGAGCCTTTGATGGTGTCTTGGACTCATCATCTGCGCCATCGTTCTCGGAACTGCTACCGTCTTCACTGCTGCTGCTGCTACTTGAGGAATTGTCATCGTCTGGACGAAAGTCGCTGTCATCCGCAGAGAAATCCTCATCGGAGTCAGCCACAATTTTGGCAATCTCTATAATAAAATAGAATATGTTTTTAGATCATAAATGAAATGAAATTCCATGCGCGACGCACGTTGTTTCACCCTAGTTCTGACGTGTGCCGGAGTCTTGGGCTGATCTGCCTTTTTGCGTTTCGTGTCTGGAGTCTTGACGCCCAGTCGCGGCGTCTTTGGCGTTTTCGGCGTGCTGGGCGTGGCATTAAGTGCAGCTAACGCCATAGCATCGCGCTTCTTAGGCGTGTTAAAGCCGAATAAGCTTGTGCCCGCTACATTGTAGTCGGCTTGTATTAGCTGCAGATCCCGTGAATTTGGCTTTGCGGTACCCATGTTTTCTTCTTCATCATCTTCTTCAGACTGGGACTCATTCTCCGTATAGTTGACGTCACGCTGCCCACCGGACTTGGCCTTGTACTCTTTATACTTCTTAGTGGGGCTCGGTCTGCGTGTGGAGCGTCGTGTGCGTGTCTGCTCCTCGGGCTCAGCGGCACTTGAACCGTCGGAGTTTACTAACTCAGTCGATTTCAGACGCCGTTTTGCATCTTTCTGTTTCTTTGGTGTCTTGTACTCTCCGGCAGCTGTGTGTATTTTTGTTGGCGTCGTAGTCATTTTATATATTGTTTACACACCACTACTAACAAAAGCTGTTTATTAAAATATAATATACAAATACAACTTTTGTTGTTTTTGCCGCGTTTTGTAAACTTTTATCGAATAATCAACTTCATTTACTGATCATGGACTATCGATTATGAATTTGAATTCAATAAAAATCACTTTTTAGTTCACTTGCCACATTTTACAGCACTGCAAAAATTTAAATGTTGAAAGCCGCCAATTGACAATTTCGGTATCATTAAAAGTAAAAATTTTGTTTAAATTATATAAATACAAAAAAATAGATTATAAATCTATTGTTTTATATTTTATATGTTGATTAACATTTGTTTAAGCTTAAATTTAAACATAGCATACAATTAACTTTTAGCAGCTTTAATCGATTGCCGTTTACCGATATATCGCGAAGAAATGCATCACTAACTGTGAGTCAGGCGGTTCAGCGTGCGGCAATTTTTCACTGAAATCAGTAGCAGTGCTTGATTAATTTTTATAAAATTTTTATTAAAAGTCGCACAACACAGACGAAACATGTCGACATTGGCAAGTCCCTTATCCATCGCAGGCACACGGCAGTCCGGCGCTTCTGTGCGCTCACAGAACGGTAAGAAATCGTGGTGTGCAGCAACAGCTGCAGCCATTAAAATAAAGTTGCCGGGGCAGAAGCACGTTGCCAATAAGACCCCCAGATGGTAGCGAAGAATATTCTCGAACGAGTTGTTAAAAATGTTATTTTATTTGAAATTTATTAATATTAAAACCAATAAACAAAAGTAATGGAATATCAAACACTGTCTAGCTTAAAGTGAGGTTAGGACGTCCATTCATGGTTCTAATATGAGTCCTTTTTACAGTTATGGCTGCGCTGTCCATATCGAATATTGTCAAGAGCTCTCTGGGTCCAGTTGGCTTGGATAAAATGTTGGTCGATGATATTGGCGATGTTACAATTACCAATGATGGAGCAACTATTCTTCGTCTGCTCGAGGTGGAGCATCCAGCAGCAAAGTAAGTTAATTAAATCTTGTAATTGCTTTGATCCAAACTGATCATTCATTCTATTTAAGGGTCCTGGTGGAGTTGGCTCAGCTGCAGGATGAGGAGGTTGGCGATGGCACCACATCCGTTGTTATATTGGCTGCGGAATTGTTGAAGAACGCGGACGAACTGGTCAAGCAGAAAATTCATCCCACATCCATTATTTCTGGTTATCGCATTGCTTGCAAGGAAGCATGCAAATACATTTCAGAGCACCTGACTGCTCCAGTAGACGAGCTGACCCGCGACTCCCTGATCAACATCGCAAAGACTTCAATGAGCTCCAAGATCATTGGCGCCGACGCGGACTTCTTTTCCACCATGGTCGTAGATGCGGCTCAAGCAGTTAAGATCACCGATCCTAAGGGACAGGCAGCCTACTCAATCAAAGCCATCAACGTGCTGAAGGCGCATGGAAAGTCGGCTCGCGAATCTGTGCTGATACCCGGATACGCCTTGAACTGCACACTTGCTTCACAGCAAATGCCTAAAAAAATAGTTAACGCTAAAATTGCCTGCTTGGACTTCTCGCTTCAAAAGACCAAGATGAAGATGGGCGTCCAAGTATTGATCAATGACCCCGACAAGCTGGAGGCCATTCGCGCACGTGAGCTGGACATCACGAAGGAGCGCATCAACATGATTTTGAGTACCGGTGTCAATGTTGTCCTCTCCAGTGGCGGTGTTGATGATCTGTGCATGAAGTACTTCGTCGAGGCAGGCGCTATGGCGGTGCGTCGCGTTAAGAAGAGCGATCTGAAGATCATTGCTAAGGCAACTGGAGCTGCATTCCTTACCTCGCTGACCAACATGGACGGCGAAGAGAGCTTCGATGCCTCGATGGTGGGCGAAGCGGCTGAGGTGGCCCAGGAGCGCATCTGCGATGACGAACTCATTCTCATCAAGGGCACAAAAGCACGGTAATATAACTTAGGTACATAACCAGAGAAAGTTCATCTGAATTCCTTCTGAATTTGCAGTGCTGCTGCTTCCATAATCTTGCGTGGTCCCAACGACTTCTACTGTGATGAGATGGAGCGTTCCGTGCATGATGCTCTCTGTGTGGTGAAGCGTGTGTTGGAAAGCAAAAAAGTCGTTGCTGGTGGCGGCTGCGTGGAGGCGGCTTTGTCCATCTACCTCGAGAACTTTGCTACATCGCTGTCATCGCGGGAGCAGCTGGCCATAGCCGAGTTTGCCAAATCGATGTTGGTCATTCCCAAGACCTTGTCTGTTAACGCAGCCAAGGATGCCACCGATTTGGTGGCCAAGCTGCGCTCCTACCACAACTCCAGCCAGACCAACTCCAAACATGCCGACTTAAAGTGGACTGGCTTGGATTTGATTGAGGGTGTGGTGCGCGACAACAGGAAGGCAGGTGTGCTGGAGCCGGCCATGTCTAAGATCAAGTCCCTGAAGTTCGCCACAGAAGCAGCGATCACCATTTTGCGCATTGATGATATGATCAAGCTGAATCCCGAGGACAAGAGCGGCAAGAGCTACGGCGATGCCTGCGCCGCTGGCGAGCTGGATGGTTAGGCCGTTGCATGGTCAGCTCTTCTATTTGTTTAGGCACTTAATATTATGGAACACTCACTGAAAACTTACACGCCTCCCATTACAATAATTGTAACAACAATTTAATTGTTTTTTCTTTGTGCTAACTGCGATTTGTATTAACCACGCATTCATTTCTAAGTTCTCCCCTCATTCACGTAAAATGCATAATAAATGAAACATCTGAATATGCTGCGGCGTATACAAAACTAAATTCAAAACTGAATGTTTATCATAGTTTTTCAATTGATTGTCGACTGCTGAGAGTTGCGAGAGATATAGAACGAGAGCGAGAGAGAGAGAGATCAACTTGAGAGAGTCTATTAATAGCGCCTGCATCTATTTTGTCTATAAATACAAAAAGAAAACAGAATGTGCTAAAGCAAAACGTATAACCAGCGTGTGGAATAATTTTAATAAAATTTTAGAAAAATTTAACAAGAAAGAAATGTCTGCAAGCAACAGCACGGAAGGCGATCTGAATAATAATGAAACAGTGGCTGCATCTGCAGCTGCTGGACAGATTGAACCAGTAGAGCAAGCGGCGCAGGCAGCGGAGCAGCCAAAAAATGAGCTACTCGACATGGTATTCACATTGGAGAGCGAGAAGCAGGCGCTGATCGAGGAGTCTCGCAAAAGAATCGGAGCACTACGCAAAGATTTTGAGGTTAGTTTGGAAAGATCAGTATTTTGATTGAGATTCGATTTGAAGGGTGAATCACGTTTAGGATGCGCGCTGTGAGAATGAACGTCTACAGAAGCGGGTGGCCAATTTGGAGCAGTCACTAAAGCAATCAGTGATGCTTGGTGGAACAGATGCACCGAAATCTCGACAGGAACAGGAGGAACTGCTGCTCAAGGCCAAGACATTGCTGTTCGAAAAGACCAAAGTGAACAAGCAGCAGGAGCAACAGATAGCCGTACTCAAGAATCAAGTGGAGTCCATTAAGGATGTGCTGCAAGTGACCAAAGATATGCTTCAGCTAAAGACCACAGAGTGCGAGCACACCCAGGCGCGCCTGGAGAAGAGTCAGCTGTGGATCAAGGCCGAGCAGGATAAGTGCGCGCTTACCGAAAAGAAACTTGCGATATCGAAATCCGTTTACGATAAGCTACGCGCCGAATACGACACGCAATCTAAGATCTTTAAGGTGAGTTAAGGACCTCCTAGTAAACTATATTCAGTAACTCGAATCGATCTCCGTAGGACTTGAAGTCGGCTTATGAACAAAAGTTGAAGGTGCTGACTGTCGCATTAGCCGAAGCCAAAAAGTAGCTGAACAATTTAATAAACTACACATGTTAATTAAATGCACAAATATTCTTTAGAAGTTCAATAATTTAATCAAATTTGTCCTGGCGCTCGTCTAGGCGCTCTGCTTGCCCTGCTGCTGTTGCTGTTGCTGCTGAATCATTTTTAGGGCTGCCGCCTGCTTCATTTCCAGCACACCGATCACAGAATTAAGGAAACGCGTCTTTTGCAAATGTATCTTCTCGATCTTTTCAATCTGTTCCTGGACATACTCGACGCGTCGCTTGAAGTAATCCTTGGAGCCTTGCAGATCCTGAAACAAAACTCGTCAGCAGAGCATAAGAATTGCAACTGCAATTGGTAGTCACCTTTTCGATGTAGTAGCCGGTGCCGATATCTATGACGAAGTTGTTCAAGTCCTTTATGCGACCTGGCACATACATGCTGCTTGTTAGAGGAACGAGTATTTGACGGTTCTCCCAATCCGGCTGAAATGCTTCGAGGGCATCTTTAGAGCCGGCGTATTTGGCTTTGCAGCTGTGCAAAGTGGATAGCGAATCCTGTATGTTGGTCATTTCCTGAACATAAATGCAATTATTATTAACATGTGCAACTGCTGCGGCATTGCAACGCCCTCCCCTCTCTCTCATTCTTTCTCTCTGCTGAGCAACACCCACATGCGACTGGCATACACTCACCTGCTCGAACTCTTGCTTGATTTGCATTAATTGGTCCGGACTGAGATTGGTGAGATCAATCATCTCGGACTTTGCCGCAGCATTTGCAGTTCCAGCCATAATTTGTGCTTAAACTTATAACTTAAAAAGCGTAAATTTTATTATAATAGTCACACGCAAATCGTGCAGTGTTGTATTATAGCTTTTGGAATACGTTCGATAGCACGAATCACGCAACGGAACTAGTTCATCGATGACAAATATCACACATACTATACTGTTGTTATTGTCGGATATACCATCAATGTCTGTCTAAATAAAATTGGGTTGGATTGGATTGCCGGAAGTGTCAAGCGCTTCGTAGCTTTATTTATTTTAAAATTCAGCTTAAAAAAATGTTAATCCAGAAATAAAATTGTTTCGCTCTGTTGATTAACAGGGCCAACCTATGGTCATTTAACAGTGCATCTGAATACTCATTTAACAGCAGAGACTTAATGTTATGCCACTAACCTGGTTAGTGGTAATACGCTCGAATACCAGTGTTGCCGTTTTGTCCTTTTTCCGGATAGATCTGTCCTATTTTTGACTGCGACAGCCGGAAAAATTTTGAAACGTCCCCTGTCCGGAAAAAATGCCTTTTTTTTTTTTAGTTTGTCCTATTTCTATCCTTTTTTTTAATTTTCTGAGTCTCATATATAATTTGTTATTTTCAACTGCATGTCACCGCTTTGATCATGATTTTTTGAACATTTTCAATGCAATGCAGCCCTGTTTTATATGTGTTATCGAAATCTGACTTATCGAACATCGCTCACTCGAGTTATAATTGTTAAAAGTAAAGGATGCCAAAAGATACGTACAAACAAAAATTTAGAGATTCCTGGATGAAGGAATGCGACTTGAAGGATTGGGTTTGTCGGGATCCTAAAGATGCTGATAAAGCATTTTGTAAATATTGTAAATGCACGTTAAATGCTAAAATCGACCAGCTCCGCGCGCATGGGCATTCAAAAAAACATATGCAAAATGCAAAGCCCTTTCAACAAGTAAACAAAATTACATTTAAGCCCCTTGTAAGTAGTGCGAGTTGTAGGCAAGAGGCGGCACTTGCACTGTTTTGCGCACAACATTGTGCAATAAGCCCCATTGGTCATTTAAGTGAATTGTGCAAGTTACAATTTGATGCGAAAGAAATACAATTGCACAGGACAAAGTGCACATCAATAATTAAAAAAGTTCTGGCCCCGCACTTCGAAGAAGAGTTGAAAATTGAAGTAGGGGAAAACAAGTATAGCTTGTTAATTGATGAGTCGACCGATGTTTCAATTAATAAGATGTTAGGTAAGAAACTATCTTTAGCACCTAAACAATTTCAATAATTACATTTGAATTTTCTTCAGGTGTCGCCATAATCTATTATAGCCATCAGCGGATGGAAATAACGTCAACACTATTAGGTCTGATTGAACTGGAAAATGGAGACGCAGAGAGTATTGCCAAGTGCCTATTGTCCGAATTAATAAAACGGCAAATTCCGGTTAAAAACCTTTTTGGCATTGGAACAGATAATGCCAGTGTAATGGTGGGTAATAAGAAAAGTGTTTTTGTCGAATTGAAGAAGGTTGTACCGTCCTTAATATTAATAAAATGTGTGTGCCATTCGGTACAATTGGCGGTGAATGCAGCATGCAAAAAAGCACTGCCAATGTCGCTTGAATTTATTGTCAGCGAAACCTATTCTTGGTTCGCAAAAAGTTCAAGTAGACAGATGGCTTACAAAAGATTGTACGAAGCCATAAATAATGATAAGGTATGGTGGAGTTGTTATATTTGTGTTACATATATAAAATTAACATTATTCTTCCAGATTAATAATTTGTGTAACTGTTTTATATATTAACCACGTACTAAATATATGCGTTGTCCTGAAACTTGTCCCAAGTAAATATTATATGTTATATGTTGTAGTGTTTGAATTTGAATTAATTTTTGTTTTTATATATATTGTTTTTCAATAAGGAACCCCTTAAGATTCCCAGGGTGTGCGATACGAGGTGGCTCTCTATTGAGCATGCCGTGAAACGCATATTAGCTCAGTGGATAGAGTTAAAGCTCCACTTTGAGACATCAGCTGTGGCAGAGAAATGCCACAAAGCAAAAATTTTAAGTGATTTATACACGGGCACAAATTATTTGTACCTTATATTTTTAAAACCCATTCTTGAAGTGATGCAACGGATCAATAAAAACTTTCAGTCAAATAAGTCAAACCCGACTAAGCTATTGGGCGACTTAATATTTGGAATAAATTACCTTCGCTCAAAGGTAATACCACCTGACTGCGAAATTAATATTCTAGAAGAACCATTTGAGACCCATACAAAACGTGATTTATATCTAGGATACGAGTTTGAAACTCATTTAAAAAAAATCAAAAACAACATCGATGATGAGGCAGAGTTGACTATTCGTCAACATTGCACGGATTTCATTATTGAATTAATTTGTCAACTGAAGCATAGGTACAAGAATTCTTTTTGCATTATATTTAAATATTAAATAACATTTTTTTTATAATTTTCAGATTGCCAGATAACTTCAAAATCTTGAAAAATATAGATATTTTCTCAGTCGAAAATATTTTGCGAGCTAACAAACAATCGATAGTAGAAATTTTGGAGATCTTTGATAAAAAAGGCGAAGAAATCGAAAAAATTGTTTGTCAATACAATACAATTCATCTTCAGCGATGGGAAAACCAAGAGAACACGGTAGCGTTTTGGGCAGAAGTGAAAACGTTTATGGATTCTGCTGGCAACAGACAGTTTCAAGATTTGGCAGTATTTGCCTTAAATTTGTTGTCGCTGCCATGGTCGAATGCGGAAGTGGAGCGCGTGTTCAGCCAAGTTAACTTGGTGAAAACAAAGTTAAGGAACAGGCTTCACATCGATACGCTAAATTCGATTTTGGCAGTTAGGTAAGTTGTTATTTTAAAAAAAATACTTACGTACAACATATTTCAAAAAAATTAAATTTCCTTCTTATTCAGATTTGGATTACGTCGAAACGGAACTTGCTGCCATAACTATGAAGTGCCTGAAAAATTTTTACGCCAAATCGGCACAAACATGAATGTTTTAGAATCTGAAAATGAAACACTCGACGAAGTGTTAATAAATTTGCATGAAAATGTATAAATTTACTTAAACTTTTTGTTTTATTGAAGAAAAATTTTTTAGTCCTATTTTTTTGTCCTATTAAAAAAAATCTGTCCGTTTTTTGTCCTATTTTCTGGGTCAATCTGTCCTATTTTTTCGCCAAGCCAGCGGCAACACTGTCGAATACTACCTCTTAGCAGAGGCTCCCCAGTGTTGGTAAGTGATGCTTCTCATTTTAAGTATTAACGCTTTTTTTTTTTTTTTTTTATAATTGTATTTTATTTATTATATGCAATGTTATAATTTCTTGTGTTTTGTCAGTCATTCTGTATTTGTATGCAATTTTATACCGTTATTTCCATCTCATAAATTATAAAATCTAACATAAAACAAAGCCATTTCATTAACAATCACTGCCGCTACATGTACGTCTAAATACACGTTACGATTTGCTATATAATATAGCCGTTACACATTGTCCATATACATATTCTTTGTCGCTATATACTGGGTATATGTGTCTGTGTGTGTCTGAGTGTGTGTGTGTTAATTTCGTATATATATATATTTATATTAGATAACAATGATATTAAGCCTAAATAGATATAAGTTTAAGTTGTATTGATACATGGTTTTGCATTTCGTACGAATCTGTTTATCGGTTCCTATTTATCGATCATTCAACTATTACATGCTTTAACTAATTTACTGTTACTCATTAAACTAACTGTACTTGCTGTCCTGACCCACTTATCATTTATGGTTTTGCGTTTATCATACATAACATTATTGTTTAATTCAATTTGATAGTTGTATTGTTGCTGTTTGGGGTTTTCTAGTTTATATGTATATTCTTTATATTGTTTCTAAACAATTAATTTATGGCTTGTAGAATTTTCAATAGTTTTCTTTTGAATAATCGCAAGGCAAAAATTTTAAATGAAAAAAAAAAAAAAAACTGAAAACTTTTGTGTGTTTTACTTTAAATGCAGAGTTTTTCTTGTGCAGCTTTAACATTGTGAATATATGTATATATATAAACAAATATATATATATATAGAGTGAGAGAGAAATTTGTCGTTATTTAAGTGGGAATCGTAATTTGGTTATCAACAGCATTTTAAAAAGTTTCAATTCGAAGGGACGTAATACATAATAATAATAATCATAATAATTCATTTCATTTTTTTACATTATATATTTGTTTTTGTTTGTGTGTATATTTGTTATATAGATACATGCATACATACATATACATATATATGTATAAATTGTAAAGTATATATATTTATGCATGTATATGTGTGCATTGCATAGTGTTTAAATTGTTCTAAGTGTAAGTTTTGTTTATATTTTTCCTAGATTTCCTAGTTTGTTTTCTTTTGTTCAAGTTTTCCGTAACTCAAAAAATATATCAAAAATTTGTTTGAAATGCGATATAGATATATATGTGTGTATATAAGTAGTTAGGAGTCAAATGTACACATATCTCAAGCAGATATATATATATGTATATACTTTTGATATTGTTGAATTCAAAGAGAGCGAGAGAAATGAATGAGAAATTGATTTACCTAAGCAGGTGTGTGTGTACGTATGTGTGTATATGTATATACCCCAATATAAATATATATATACAAGTACATATATCAAATATATGGTTCGGAGTATATTTATCAAAATAAAATTCTTATACAAATAACAGCAGAAAGATAACAAAATGAAAAAGCTGTCTACAAAAGATGATTCAAATGAATGTATGTGTGTGTTTGCACGTGTATGTATATGTGTGTGTGTGTGTGTGTGTGTCTTCTTTATCTTATTGATAGTTGTTTTAGTTGCTGCTGATTGCGTATACGTCACGTAAGCCTCGAAAAATATGCACAAAGCGGCTCTAATACTGTAAAATTGTTGCTTGCTTCCATTACCATAACGGTTAACCGTTACCGTTATCGTTTCTCTAACCGTTTTCGTTTCCATTTCCGTTTCTTCATTTCATTCAGCTGTAAAGTAATTTTGCTCACAATTGGATAGCGTTTGTAAAGAAAGCTAGGTAGGTTCGCTTCAGTGTCGAGTGTCAAGTGTGTGTGGGTGTGTGTGTGTGTGTGTGTATTGGTGTTGGTGTCTTTTTAATTGATATGTCAGAGTTCATATTGCATAAGTGTTCTATGACAATATATAGTCTCAAATACATATACATATTCAAAGTATATAGTTTAGGGTTTGTTTTTTTGGTTTAAACTTAAATTTAATTTCGGTTCATCTATTTCAATTTGAGTTTGAATTTGCATATTTGAATTTCAATTAATCTTGGAACTAGAAAAAATGAATTTGAATTTGTCCTTCAATTACAAGCTGGGGGTTTCTTTCAACTTCAATCTCAATTAAAATTAAAACCAAATTTTAACAATTATCAGACAATTATAATTTTAAATATTTCATTTATTTAATTTCAATTCTAATTGAAATTCAAATAACAAATTCAATTTCAATTTCTGTAATATGTATTGCTGCACGTTAAAGGAAAGGTAAAAATTGTTGCATTATAAAATTTATCGGTTGAAGTCAATTAAAGCCAGTTTCAATCGAAAGAATCGAACATAAGCAGAGTTTTCTCCTCTTTAGCACTATTATTTGTATGATATCGTTTATAATATATATATGTGTATATATATATACCTGTATATATGTAGATATACATATATATACCATATATATACATATATATAGTTAGATTACAGCACCACATTTTGTAACAAACAGAAACTGCTTATAGAACATTATATATATATATATGTATATATTAGCATATATCATATATTGTATATTGGTTTCTTTATAATATTTAAATTACGTTTTACATAGATATTCGCTAACTTCATTTCATTCGCAGTTTTCGCTTGTTTCAATGGGGCCAACATTGGATCGTTTTTTTTTTAGCGAAATATTTTACACAATTATTCGATTGGCTAGTGGCGTTATTAGTTATAACATAATGATATAATGCTTGTATACCTATATAGTATATATAGTATATATATATATAGTGTGATTCCTCCTCCACCTCCCCTTCTTCTTCTTCTCCTTTTTTTGTATTTTTCTTTTAGCAAGTCTTTAGTTTGAAGCTTTATAATTTCTTAGGCAATAATTTCTCATTTGCTGAATTTAATATTTCGTGTTAAATTTTGTTTTAAATAAGTTTTGCCCATTAAAACTTATGCATATGCAGCTAAAATATTATTATTTATATATTTATATATATGTGTGTGTCTGTGTGTGTGTGTGCATAAACATAATCAATCTGTTGGCGTGGCTCTGCTTATTATCCGCCCTCCATCATTCTGTACCCTTCGCACGCCTTAAGGCTGTCAAATAAATACTCGTTCTTTAAGTATGCAATGGGGTATATAGGTTTCTACAAGGCCATTGGGCAACTATCTGAATATGATATAAGGCATATGTAGGGGATGCCTAAACTTGATAAGCAGACAAAGGTTAGGGTATATAGCTACGCCTGCCGGCAGGGCGTGGCACATAGAACACTCTATATATCGGCTATAGCTATCGAACTGCTTGATCTAGTCACATCTTCTCATAAAGGCAGGGAAACTTTGAACGAGTATTATATGCAGTCGTTGATACCCGATTGCAAAATGTTGACTTCGTTTGGGGAAATCGGATGTGAAATTGAACTTATTTGAACACACCTCTTTCATATACATATGATGCTTATACATGTATATATGTATCTATGTTTGTATATGTGTAGAGGGGGATACTGAAGAGATCAACCTTTAGCTCGGCATTAAAGCTTTCTATGTGTGTGTGTGTGTGTGTGTGTGTGAGTGTGTGTCTTTGTATATTGCTAATTTGACGCTGGTTCACCCTGATGGCTTTGGGGCCTTACACATACCACTCCTTGACGTCCTTGGAGTCGCGCTTCTTGGCCTTGGGCTGCACGAGGCCCGCCATCTGGGGCCGCCCATCGCTGCCGTAGCCGAGGGAGCCACTGCCGCTGGACATCATGCCTCCGCCGCCGCCGCCGCTGCTGCTGTGGCCGTTCAGGTTGTGATGCTGCTGCTGCTGCTGGTGGTGCTGCTGCTGCTGGCTGTGATGCTGCCCGCCCGCTGCCTGGTGGTGCTGGCGCTGCTGATGGTAGGAGCCATTGGTGCTGTTGTTGCCCAGCAGCGCCGCATTCGGGTTGTGCGAGCCGTACGCGGCGGCCTTCTCGCTTTCCGTCTTGTAGCCGCGGTCGCCGTTCGACTTGAGCCAGAGCACGAGCAGGATGACGAGGATGACGGCTATCAGGATGCCCGCCACAATGCCAATGATCATGGCCGTGCGCTCCTCCTCAATCGAGTTGATGCGCCCGCCCTTGCCGCCCTTGGGTCGGTAGCTGCCGCTGTTCACGTTGCTGGTGTAGGTGTTGCCGCCATAGGGCCCGTACGGTGGTGGGTCTGGCTGTGGTGGCAGTGGCGGTGGCAGCGGGGGCAGCTGGTGCTCGTCCGGCAGCTGCATACGCTCGTGATCTCGATGACTGCCGCCTCCTATCGGCACGTAGCTATCGGGCGTCGTCTCCCGTTCGGTGGCTGGCAGCTCCGGCAACTGGGTGGTGCTGGTGGTGCTGCTGGTCGTTGTCGTTGCTGACGTGGTGGTGGTGGTCGAGCTGGTGGTAGAGGTGCTGCTGCTGCTGCTAATGCGCTGAGTGGTGGTGCCCAAACTAGCGGTGCTGCTCGGCTGACTGCCTGAGGTGCTGCTGCCGCCGCCGCTGCCTGCACTGGATATGGTGGTTACGTAGGTGGTGCTGCTGCCACCGCTGCTGCTGCTGCTACTGCTGCTGTGTTGCTGCTCGGTGGTTATATCGCTGCGTCCAGTGGTTGAAGCGGTCACCAGCTCGTTATTGGACTCTGCAAGTGGTTAGCAGCGGTTTTTAGTGTCTACGTTAGGAATACTCTGCGTATGTGTGTGCGCTGGGTGTGCTCTGGGTGTGTGCGTGTGTGGGTTGTGCCCGCCCCAATAAAGATTGAATTTAGTTTTAATTATTTATTGAACATAAATTTAAAGAGCGTCATAATTGATATTGAGAGATATGTTGCAGCAGCTACCGCTGCTGCTGCTGCTGTGCATCGAATTTCTGATATGTACAATTGGAATATAACTAAACGTACATTAGGTACTTAGGTAAGCTTTACATTTGTATGTATGAATGTAATATGTAAGTTAACTATGCAAAAAATACATTATATTCATTCACTGCCCTTCGCTCGCACGCTCATTCACCTATGTATGCACCTTGTATGTTTTCGTCGAATAACTCTCTCATTTGCTCCCACTCACATTTGCTTCCATGTGTGAGTTAACTATGCAATAAATACATTATATTCACTCAATGACCATCGCTCGCTCGCTCTCACGCTAGCTTCTATGTGTGTGTATGTAAATACTTTCGTTGATCTCTCATTTGCTCCCACTCACGTTTGTCTACATGTGTAAGTTGACTATGCAAAAATACTTTCGTTAACTAGTTCTCTCTATGCGCTCGCACTCATCTATACATGTATATATATATATATTTGTAAGTATGTGTAAGAATAATATGCAAAAATACTTTCGTTAAATATCCTTCTCTTTCAATCTATTGCTTGTACTGACGATCACCTATAGAAGTATGTGTGTATATATATGTATGCTATGCATAAATACTATCGGTAAATATTCTCTTCTGCAGCATATACATATGTACACATATACACACACAAATATATATGAATCTTTTATTAATATAAATATACTTTATTTAGCAGCACACACACATTTGATATTTCATATGCGTGTGTGTATGTCTACTTTGATGCATTGGCAAAACTATTCTGAATATTCTGAATGGAATTTAACTTACAGAATTGCTTTGGATACTAATTGGATATGTTCTAATTGGAGCTGTTAATGCATCGTTAAAAATTTTCTTAATCCTCTCATTTTCTTCCTTGAACCCGCCCAAACGCTTTTTAATGTGTTGTTTTAATAGGTTGTTGGATTAGTTGTAGTTGTTGTTGTTGTAGTTGTTCGATTTGTTGTTGCTGTTGTTGGTGGTATTGCTCAGTTACATATAATACATATGCACAATGCTAGATATATATATGTATGTATATATATTGATATATGTATATTCATACAAGTCGTTAGACACTGTCTAAGTGCTTAGGAGCTTAGCCTATATGTGGTTTGCATTGCATTGCATTGTGTTGCGTTCTTTTTGCATTATTCAAAATTTACAAAGTATCCAAGGCGCAATCAGAGTCAGAAATATGAAGACCTGTTCACATTCTGAAAGAGACACATAAGGCGTACTCATTGTCAGTTCAAATTCATCATCAGCAATTGAGTGGATGAAGTGGAACGCTGAATTGAAACTGAAACTGAAACTGAGGCTGAGAGGATGACACGAGTTGAGTGAGAGTTGATTTGAAGAGTTTTGAGTCGTTTTTTTTGAGTTCGATGTTGCACCTGATCAATGTCTGTTGAGTGTGTAAATGTCTCTGTGTGTATATGTGTATGTGTGTGTGTGTGTAGCAATGTTTTCAATTTAGCCTTTTTCCGGATAGATTCAAGTTCTCTTTTGAGTTGAGCCAGATCAATGTAAGTTGAGTGAGTTTCTCTGTTTGTACGAGTGTACATGTGTGTGTGAGTATGTAATCAAAGCGTTATCAAAAAGCGTAGCATAGTTCAAGGCGCGCAAAAACCCAGCGAACAAGATCGTTAACGAGAACAACTAAAATACAAAAGTTTACGTATATATGTATACATATATGTATAAATGTTCATATATGCATGTATGCATGTATACATGTACTAGGCATAAGGCAAAAAAGAACCCAGACTTGAAACATGAAACGGTCTACATACGAGTATATAGGTTTCTAAATATATGTATTATATATACTTGAACAATACAGTTTTGGCTAGCTAATTATGTCACATGTGTGGCTTAGTGTGTGTGTGACTGTGTGCGTGCGTGTGTGTCTGTTTCTGTGTCTGTGTGATGCAAATGTCAATGACAAAATGACACCACACTGGCCAACAAAATGAAGGCAACAGGTTTAAGAAGAGACTCAAGCTTGCACTCACCTGCACCTTTTGCCGTGCTCGACGATGTGAACTGCTCCGTAGTCTCGCCGTAGTCCCCGGATCCGTGCACGCAATCCTCATCATCGCAGGCGCGCTCCGTGCCATTGTTGTTGTTTGTGTTGTTGCTGCTGCCCAACGAGCTGCCCTGCTGTGTGGTTGTTGTCTGCTTGGTGGGCGGCACATAGACGGGTGTGATCAGGTCATCCCCACTGCCCGACTCGAAGGGCGGCGTGCATTCATCCTCGTCGTCGCCGCGACAACCGGATCCGGCTCCGGAGAAGATCAGGTCGTCTATGGCGCCCGGATAACCACTCGCCGGCGTCTGTCGAGTAGAGTTCAAAGTCTAATTTTACCTCAGTTGATCCACACACACATAATATGTATGTTTATTGTATGT